>NC_142931.1:20899017-20941517 GCF_046866305.1 Octopus bimaculoides | reverse complement strand
TGTATGTATATATTTATATATATATGGGAGGAAGAGAACTACTAAATGGCCCATCCTTCTTAGTTGTAAACTTTGGTTAATTAATCAGTTGACTATTAAAACTAATTGATTAATTTTTGGATTTTTATATGTTTTCTTTCTTATATATATATCTCGTGATTAATCACTTTCTTCTCTTCACAATCTCATTATTTGAATTATTACAGCAAATGGTTTCTAACATTGCTGTTTGGCTCATTATATGGAGTGGTTTATAACATAGCTCTTTCTTAACAGATTCCTTCTCACACTTATTTACACCAATAACTAACTGGAGCTAATCTGCAAGCCTTCCCCTGCTGGAAATAGCAGTTCAGTCTCTTTTACAAATTACACCCTCACTGTTTTGATGTTGCTTAGAATCTATTTGATCATAAGGTTAACCTGAGGCTTACACAACAACACAACTTTGTCCTCTCAGCGTCAATAAAATAAGTCCCAGTTGAACACTGGACCAATGTAATCAACTTACCTTCTGCCCTGAAATTGCTGGCTTTGTGTCAAAATTTGAAAACCAATATTTCTACCATCATCAGAGCAGTGAGCTTGCAGAATTGTTAGCATGCTGGGCAAAAATGCTTAGAGCCATTTTGTCTGTCTTTACTTTCCGAGTTCAAATACTGCTTAGGTTGACTTTACATTTCATCCTTTCAGGGTCAATAAAATAGGTATCAGTTAAGCCCTGAGAGTGATGTAATCGACTCACTCTCTCTCTCTCTCCCAAAATTGCTGGCCTTGTACCAAAATTTGAAATTATTATTATTATTATTATTATTATTATTTATGGGCAGGAAGCTGGTAGAATCGTTAGCATGCCAGGCAAAATACTTAGCAGCATTTCCTCCATCTTTACATTCTGAATTCAATTTCCGCCAAGGTCAACTTTGCCTCTCATCCTTTCAGGGTCGATAAAACAAGTACTAGTTGATTACTGGGGTCAGTGTAATCAACTCACTCTGTACCCTGAAATTGCTGGCCTTGTGCCAAAATTCGAAGCCATTATCATTATTGTTATTATTATTATTATTATTATTATTATTATTACTATTATTGAGGTAGCGAGCTGGCAGAATTCTTAGCATGCTGGGCAAAATGCTTAGTAACATTTTGTCTGTCTTTACTTTCCGAGTTCAAATGCTGCTGAGGTTGACTTTGCATTTCATCCTTTCAGGGTTAGTAAAATAGGTATCAGTTAAGCTCTAGGGGTGATATAATTGACTTACCCCCCTCCCCTCAAAAAAAAATTGCTGGCTTGCCTTGTACCAAAATCTAAAACCAATATTTCTACCACTTTAAGGTGCCAAAATAAACGGTTTATGAAAACATATTGGAATCCTTTGCTGTGTTTGAGACATAAGCTGACAGTCACTTATACTAGCTTCTTGTTCAGGGAGAATGCTGTGATCTTAGTTATTTTGTCACCAAGGAAACCAGACACTTGGCCTTATAGGTCCCAGGACTTAAGACAACAATGTTCAAGGGTTGATGATAATGGTGACCTATATTAAACCTACAAGTATATGTAGTATTGCAATATACCTCATACTATATACTACTGTTCTATACTACTTTGTGTTTGTTGTTGTTGTTGGCACGACGTCGAGGGTTCCAGTTGATTTGATCAACGGAACAGCCTGCTTGTGAAATTAACATGCAAGTGGCTGAGCACTCCACAGACACGTGTACCCTTAACGTAGTTCTCGGGGATAATCAGCGTGACAGTGTGACAAGGCTGACCCTTTGAATTACAGGCACAACAGAAAGTAAGAGTGAGAGAAAGTTGTGGTGAAAGAGTACAGCAGGGTTCGCCACCATCCCCTGCCGGAGCCTCGTGGAGCTTTAGGTGTTTTCGCTCAATAAACACTCACAACGCCCGGTCTGCGAATCGAAACCATGATCCTATGACCACGAGTCCGCTGCCCTAACCACTGGGCCATTGCGCCTCCACTACTTTGTGTATATTGCATTATAATGCATTAATCCACATTACACTACTCTATACTTACCTAAAATACACTATCTTATACTTATGTAAATTATACTGTTGTACACTTACATTACCCAACACTTCCCTAAATTGTATTATTCTTTTTTAACTATATTACTCTGTCCACTCTTATTGTTCTATTTTTACTCATATAACTCTGCCCCACTCTTATCTAAGTCTAGATTATACTGCCCTACACTTAAAGGCCCTACTTACCTAATTTACTCTATCCTACACTTACCAATATTACACTGTCTCATACTTAACACAACGAAAATTGTCCTACACTTACCTAAACTACACTGTCTTAAATGTGCCTAAATTATAGTGCCTTACTCTCACTTTGACTACACACCAAAATAATACTGACCTACACTTATCTAAATTACACTGTCCTACACTTAGTAAAATTTCACTCTCTTCACATAAATTACGTCGTCCTACGCTTATGTAAATTACATTCTCTTCACATAAATTACGTCGTCCTACGCTTATGTAAATTACATTCTTGTACACTTACTTAAATTAGAGTGCCCTAAGATTACATAATTACACTAACCTATACATACACATTAAAATAGTACTGTTCTATTATTACTTAAATTTTATTATCTGATTTTCCGCTAAATAACGTGACAACTACACCACATTATTTCATAGACAACTCTTTTAAACTAGACCTTGGTACACTGCAATATGGTATAGATCCTTTACAATACACAGCACTGCAGTGTATTACAGATCATTGACACTACAATACACTGCAGTGTAGCACTGCATGGAGGGTTCAGCTACAATATACCATACTGCATTGCAGTAGAGTATAGATCTTCTACTACACACTGCATTGCACTGAAATACATGTCAATGAGGGAGTCTTTACATAGTCTCTCAGTCTGCTAGAAATAGCGACTAAATGTTTGTCAAATTATCTTGGATGAAGGACGCATCTTGAAAATGTAGGACTACATACTTGGGAAAAAACAATTTTTAAGTAGGATAACCACGGCTCAAATGCATTTGATCATTGGTCTACTTGATCTGGGATAACTTGGGGTCAAACAATATTACTACAATATGAACCAATAAGGAGCCTCCACATGGTAGAAATAGCAGCCAAATTATCCTCAATTCACACCCTAGAATCTTGAAATAGGGAAACACAATGTAGTTAGTCCCTATATAAAAAGACAGGGTGGTGACAAGTGAAACCCCTTTGATCATAATCTCCTCAGACAGGGCTGGCCTGGGGTTAAACAACCACAATATTACTATATTGCTATGAGATATCCCAAAATATCTCCAGATAATCAAATAAAAATTTCAGTCTATTTGTATTCTGAACCTGATTTGATTAATAACAGTATCAACAATCAGTACACCCATTTTGCAAGACTTGTGACTGCGTAGTCCAAGAATTAGATCCTTCTACTGTTATTATGTCATGTCCTTTAGCAAGGCACCTAAGCACTGCTTCCAATTTTACACACTGAACAAAATGTTAACATAACTCAAACTTTATGGTCAAATGGTTGGCAATTGGAAAAGAAATCACTTATACAAACTGTTACTGCAACAAATAAAATCATCCTAACCATGTAATAATATAAACATGGGAAACTATCTATTTCGTATCTCGAAGTTTCTTAACATACAATTCTCGATAGTAAGAACAAGCTTCTAAAATGGATGGAGAAGTTCAGAGGATTGCTTTCATGCAATGGTAGAACGTCTGTCATGTTTGCAAAAGACGTGGGTTTAAGTCCCACGGGCAGCCTTCGACTTTTCCACCCAAAGGTCATATATATATATATATATATATATATATACGCTTTTATTTATAGCTTTATCTACTTCGAATTCCACTTCTCTCGAAGTTTCTAAGCTCTTATGAAATTCTTAATTATTCGGATAATTTGGTCCTAAATATACGTGATGTATTCTGGTGACGAGTTACTATAGGAGAAATAATCATTTCTAGATAATATGTGGCGGGACTGGAAGTTAAAATTTGAAATCGAGAAGCAAGGAAGGAGATGCATTGAATATGTGTGTATAAATATACACATACACACACACAAATATATATATACACACATATATTTACGTATATCAGACTATCGGATGTCGTTATACATCGCTGGTCACAATACGATGCACTTCACATTGTTTTAGCTTTCGAATGATGCCACTCGCTGGCTAGAAGGCTTTTCCGTCACATTTACAGCTGAGTGAACTTGAGTAACATAAAATGAAATGTTTTTGCTCAAGAACACAGCGCCCGGCCTGGGAATCGAACCCATGATCTAGCAATCGTGAGTGCAATACCCTAACCTGTAGGTCACGTGCCTTCACATACACACATGTATGTATGAAATAAATCGTATTCTGCCCGCTTAACCATCGTGGAGGCACTATTCGAAAGCTACAGCAATGCGAACAAGACGTTACATACGACGGAATTCCACATGGTTTCTATCTACCCAATTTCGCTTGGATATATCTGAGGTTACAATAAATGATACTTGTCCAAGATGCCATTCAGAAGGACAGAATCTGGGATCTCGGGTTTGCGAAATGACATTCTTAAATATTCGGATATGATCCTAAATATACGTGATAGCAGCCAATATTTTCCTCAAATCTTAGAAAAGAGGGGCACATTGGATCATATGATCCTTTGTGCAATGTACCTGGAAACAGACTAGTGTACGCAGGTAAAAACTGTGTGTACACAAGGTTTTTTAAGATAAAATCGATTATTTATTTTATCGGAGTATTCAGATGTTTAATTTCATAATAAAATCTAAAATAATACATACTTTAAAATGGTACACATTTGCTTAAGTAGTCAATATGGCATCTGAACAATAGTTATTCGCTTGGATTCGCGCTATGGAAAAGACAATTATCACAGAAGCAAATTTCTGCGCGCACACACAACAGAAGCGTTAACGGATACGTTGATCATATTCTATAATAAGGATGGGATATGTACATTAGCATAATCAGATATACGCACTGTGTGTGTGTGTGTGTCTGCGTGCATGTATGGAGACAGAAAACAAGCAGCAGCTCTAAATTGTATACAATTTTGTCAGCTATTGATTTCATTAGTGAAATCATCAAAACACAAGACGTTGTGGCTGAGATAGAACGCATGTTTATTCAGATAATCTGGCAACTCATGTGGCTTCTTTTGAGTTGGAATTTTGTGGAGATATTTAGTGTCCTTAGGCTTAGAACAACGATCGTATTGAGGTCAACTGTCAAAGAACACCTTGACATATTCAGTTTGTTGATCGAGCTCAAATTGCCGTTGTATTATAATGTTTTGATACTAATGTGTAGGGTTACTTAATCAGGAAAGTAAATTGTCTTCTCCCAGCACTTTACCTAGTGAATTAGTGAAGGTTGTCAGCTCGCAACAGCTTATTTTTACTTGCTTGCGCGATATCAATTGTTTCACCATGCGTGAACAAACAGATATTCTTTTACTGTGGCCACGCTGATGATATCTTCAGAACTTATACGTATTTAACCCAGCACTATTGGGTTAAGGTATTATATACAAATCATTTGGTTGGAAAGTTTACATTTAATCTGAGATATTGAGATGTGATTTTCTACAGATCAAGTATTATGAAGAACACTTTGGTTTTGAAGGGAAATATTGTCAATTAATAATTGGAACGGCGTCACTGATTTATTGATTTTATTTACTGGGTGCCTACTTTTTAACTTAGTTATTTTATTATTCTTTTCTACTCTATGAACAAGGCCCAAAATTTTGGGGGAAGGGACAGTCGATTAGATCGACCCCAGTACGCAACTGGTATTTAATTTATCGACCCCCAAAAGGATGGAAGGCAAAGTCGACCTCAGCGGAATTTGAACTCAGAACATAAAGACACGAAATACTGCTAACCATTTCGTTCGGCGTACTAACGTTTCTGCCAGCTCGCCGCCTTAATAGTTAGTTTATTATTACAAAATTTTGTCGTTCAGACGACTGCGTTTTTCAAGGGTAGTATGTTGCCAGAAAGAATAATTTGCATTAAATGTTAAACGCAAATGGGTGAATGGTAAAGAGAAAAACTGAGAGATAAGATACAAGAGAAGGAGTTTAATGAAGATAGATAGAGAAAACTAAATCATGTGAGGGAAAGAAAAATGAGACACCTTGAAACATATTAGAAACAGAGCTTTGATCGAGCACATTTACGTATGGTAGATGCCATCAACATCCAATCATCACATCCTAGGACTCCACATTGAAAGAGCTTAACATCAGCTTTGGTTCGCAGCCTCTTGACCACCACAGCCGAACGAAGTGGAAATTGGAGGATACAGAATATAGGAAAGCATCAGTGAGAGACATGACCACAGGAAGGAAAAAAAGAATATATTTAATATATTTCATAGATGTGTATATATACCGTATTTGGTGGCATAACAGACGCACGGACAAAATGGAAAATACTGGTTACTGAACTAAACGGAGAAGAGCAAGCGTTTCTCACGCGTTTTCCCTGATATAGCGACCTAAGCAAAATGGCTGCCAAGGAAGTGGTCAGTTTTAGCTTTAAAAATGTTTTGGCAGCTCCTATAACTTTATAAATTTTGAATGAAAATAATTTTAGGAAAAGATTCAGTGTCCATAAACCGCTTTTAAAGGTCTTGCTAGACAAGCGGTTTCTAACCTAGAGATTACTGTATAATTCTGGAAGGATTGCGAAGATAAAAATCTTTCTGAAATATTCCATAAAATAAAACCAGAACATATATACGTACACACACACACACACACACACAAACACACAAACACACACACACATTCATACATACATACATACATACATACATACATACATACATACAGACAGACAGACAGACAGACAGACAGACAGATAGATACGAGGAATGACAAACATCAGCAGATAAACAGAAAAGTTAGCTTTTTGATAAAGTCTCTCAAGATATTTGTTCTGCACCGAGTATACAGACACTGCCTTATTATTTACACTATCAGAAATGCACTGAACCAATTATTGGCCCATTAAAAACCTGTAATCAACGACATCATTGTTCACCAATTGTAATGTAAAACAAATATGTATTCCAGCTATTCAGACGAATCATTCATCCAGATGAATCAAAACCTTCAGAGGTACCCATCTGTTTTAGTTCATTAAGCTCATCAAAATAAATGTCAATAATATATTAGATTCGTGGAAGAAATCGATACATTATTTAGATTCAATAAGAAAATCAATCTTATGACTAGTTCTAACAGATCAATCAAGTACATACTTTGTAATGAACGTTCAAAAAGGAATCCATACCTAGTCTGAAACTTTTCTTTTTTTTTTATTTGGCAATATATCAGCCACTGCCTACCTGGCTGTAGACAGTGTCTGATAGACCGTATTTGCCTGATCCCCATGGCTCATACTCGTTTCTCAAAACGTAGCCTGTAGCTACTAGCATACAGCATCACACCGATTTTTTTTTTCCATACGGGGTTTGCCTGCATGGCCTCATCACATTTAATCGTACGGTAGGGATATGCCTTCGTTATAATGCCAGCATTTCAGCTCTTATAAGTATGCAAAATTTGGGTGAGAAAAGAAGATCTTCTCTTCTTTCTAGTAAAACTGATTTGAGATATAGGAAGGGGAAAACCGATGGATATTCAATATCAAATTTGATGCTATTGTAGAGGATGTTGAAATACAGCTGCATTTTCGGAATGGGATCACGCAAGTACGTCATCCACGGGTCTCCAGCACTGCGTGTGTTTCATCAAGAATGTAGTACTCTAAGCACTATATTGTCTAATGTTAGGGTAGTTCGGTTAAGATCCTATCAGAAGGCCACTGAATTGCCAGTAGGTGATGAGAACGTATGGGCAATACAGAAACTAGAAGAAAGCTGAGCTTGTTAAAAGGAAGTCAACTGCGAGCCTGTGTCCTCTATTCAGACACTGTTGAATCAATGCCCTCTGTTGGTGGTCTGCAAGTGTGCATAGAGCATAGGTCCAAACTGAAGGTATAGTTGTTTTCTATTAGCTACCACCTACCCCCGAAATTTGTGGGTATACTTGCGATTAGCGATTTTAGTAACCACGAAGGAGTAGATATTTGGTACTTTCCAGGGTAGATATATGGTACTTACGATAATTGGGTATATTTTCAGAGGCCTTAGACTTCAGATGCTAACGTAGGTCTTAAGCAGTAAAGCCACGGTGTTGAGGAGGAGGAATAGTATGTCGAGAAGCTTCTGCATATGTGCATACTGAGAAGCATATTTCCTGAGACACCCCTTCACAAATCGTTGCACCGTTTCTTCACACTTTTTTGCTATGGTACCGTGGCATTGAGTGTAGGTATCACTTTGTGAGAGCTGGAGGAGAGTTGCATTGACGCTGAGCACGGTGAGTTTTCCTCTTTAGTCTAATGATGTATGTATGTTGTTCTTGCTTGTTAGTTATTTAATGAGGGATTTATCCCTTGCCAACAGGTTGGTGCCTGGGCGCCAGTTGTGTGGTTCTCTGAATATCCAGGGCAAAATTTACTGACTCTATCTTCGTCCGCAACTGGAAATATGCAAGTCCTCATACTAATACAGACCCAGCACCCCTACGTTATGGTCTGGTTCGTGCTAGCTCCACATATGTAATATGTTCGTTTCGTCTCATTCATTCGTTCCGTTTTCTTTATATAGATCTTTCAAGATCAATGTAAATGGGGGTTCTGACGTATACCTGTCGGAGGATCACTACTTCTCACAAGAATATTTTGGTCATCAGTGTTTACACCGTCTTCAACCCTCTAAAAGGGAGTAGCACTGAAAAAGTAAGTACGGGATTCTCAAGCGTAATCTCTTAGTTGAAGATACCCAGAAAACATACGTAAGCGATGGCGGTGGTGGATCTCTGTCATTAAAATTCAATGTTATTTCCTTTCAGCTGATGAAATGTATCCTCAAAATCAAAACAACAAAACCGTGTGTCCTAGATTAAAGTAATACAAACATATTTATTTCGTATGATATAGTCAAGACACTTCCATTTTGTCCTGTTCCCTTGGTGGACATAATATCATAGCTCTTAGTAATTTCTAATTATATAATTGAGCATTTTCACTGAAGAACATCTCAACACTGGATGAGTTGAGACACACGTCTACCTATTATTTGTATAAATAGTGTGTGTGGGTGTGTGTTTATGTGTGTGTGGTTGTGTGTATATATATATACATATATACTTACACATATATATATAAATATATAGATAGATATACCTACATATATATCTATACATTCACACTGACATATAAATATATAAATATGCGTTATGTCTGAGTGTGTGTATACATATACACATACACAAATATATGTATATACTAATATATATATATATATATATATATATATATATATATTTATTTATATATTGATATACATGTGTATGTATATCTATATATTGATATGTATATGTATATATATATATATATATATATATATATATATATATATATATATGTGTGTGTGTGTGTGTGTGTGTGTGTGTGTGTATCTATATTTATATATTGATATATATGTATATACATACACATACATATGCATGTATATGTGTACGTGCGTTTGTGTGTATGTATATATATATATATATGTATGTATGTATATACACATACACACATGTATGTGTGTGTGTGCCTGAAGGAGAGAGAGCGAGCGAGAGAGAGAGAGAAATGGAGAGAAGAGAATGGAGTGTGTGGAGGAAATTTATTTCCCTTTCAGTTGATTTCCTTACAGCTACTTCATTTACTTCGTTTACCAAAGAGATGTACGTGGGTGGCGAAGCGGGGAGGTATGAAGCTCTTCCCCCCGGTTTGTAGGAACTACAGGAATTCTTAAGCCATATAAAGATGTAAGGAGAGAGACCTGCGTTGTACATGGTTTACTAGACCCTCCCACTCTACTGAAGCGTACACACAGACACATATACACACATGCATACATTCACAACACACACACACACACACACACAAATACACACACGCATATATGCTTACATACAGTCATGCATGTGTATATATATATATATGTGTGTGTGTGTGTGTGTGTGCTTATATTGTTACAAGCATTCATATGTGCATGCATATATACAAATATAGATATGCATACATATATATGTATGCATGGTTGCTTGACTGTGCATGCATGCATATATACATACATTCATGTATACGTACTTATGCATATATTTGTGTGTGTGAGGAAATATAGGTATACATACACATATTCATTTATAATGTATACATATGAATGTATATGTATGTATGCATACCTGAACACAAGTATTCTTATAGGTATGCATATATGCATTTATGCATGATAAAATGCACATATACATGCATATATGAATGCACGCATACATGCATACATGCCTGTATGCATTCATACATATACATTTAAATATTATTTTCTACTCTAGGCACAAGGCCCGAAATTTCTGGAGAGGGGGGCCAGTCGATTAGATCGACCCCAGTACGCAACTGGTGCTTAATCTATCGACACCGAAAGGTGAAAAGCAAAGTCTACCTTGGCGGAATTTGAACTCAGAACGTAGGGACAAACGAAATACCGCTAAGCACTTATCCCGGCGTGCTAACGTTTCTGCCAGCTCGCCGCCTTACACACGTATATATATTCGTTCAAGCATACACGAACTTTTTCTCTCTCACTCACAAACATACATACGAACATAGATACACAAGCATGCATGTATGTGTGAGTGTAGGTGTACGTGTGTATACACACACACACACGCACACGCGCACATATGTATGTATATGTATACACACAGATAGATGCATAATTAGATAGAAGGTACGTGGCTTAGTGGTCAGGATATTCGGCTCACGATCGTGTGTTCGATTCCCAGTAACGCGTTGTGTCGCTGCGCAAGACACTTTACTTCACGTTTCCTCACCAAAGGAGGTACAAGGGAAGAAGCGATGACCGTAGAAATATTTATAGATTCGTTAAAAAAAAAAAAGGAAAGGAAACAAGTGATGTCCTGGGGATGAGAAAAGGGTTGAAGTTTAACCTCCAAACCGGTCCAATAATGTTAGACACCCGCTTTTGAACTCAATCAAGGAGCGAAAATTCCAGCAAGGGACACCAGCCCAAATGTAACAATAGTATTTCAAAACAAGGGCGGTGAGTAAAAAACTCATGGAGATGACTTCTTTTTCAGTAAGAATGGTAATGAACTCAATTCAATGTAGAGGACCAAAATTTCTAGCGGCTGAGTTATCAAAAGATTCCTGCTTCAGTACAAGGATATTGTTAAAATACAATACCAAGTGCTGTATTATCACCAAGAGAGTCATGGACTACATTATTTAAAGTCCTTCCCTTTCAAGACGCTAGAGTGTAATTGTATAGATATTTGGTTACTATTTCTATCCAGTTAAGCGACCAAGTAGAGGCATCCTCGTTGGCCCGATACAATAAAGTTAGCAAACTTATTGGTTAAAAATTCTTGATTGTCTAATGTCCAATGTCTTCATGAAAGATTTTTACTTGATGTTTACCAGACTTGGAAGAATTCTTTTGCCTTTAATTCTTGAAGTTTCAAAGGTCTTCCAAAGTTTATTTTAGTCGTAAATGAATTTCCTGACTTACGACCCAAGAGAAGAGGATGTCATCGATAACACACAGCACATATAATCTGGACTCATGTTGTTGTTGTTGGTAGTCGTGGTGCTTAACCTCAAGCTGGTGCTGTAGAAGTTGTCGTTATTCTTGCTGCCATTGAGATTGTTGTGATTGTTGTTGCTGTTGTTGTTTGTTGTTGATTAATCCAAGTTAACTCTGATCAAACAGATCTGTGATCGATGATGTTCGAAACATGATCATTCCATGCGTTTGAATATCTCTGACTACATTGTCCTATGTCTCCCTGTTTAAACGTGGTAGGATGTGACTTGAGGGAAATTTGACTGCTGTTTCTAGCAGCTCGAATTGGTGGCTCTCTTGAACTACCCCTCTTTGCTTTATTAACACCAGAGAAGATAAAAGAAAAATAATCGTTACAGGGCAGATTTTAAGCAGGACACGTGGGTGGAAGCTACACATTTTGTATCAAGGTGGAGTTTCGTATGTGTTTAAAACATAAGAGGACGCATTTAATCCTACAATAAGTGTTTGACAAAATAGACGAGATGGGTACGGCTAGAACGCCAATCTAAAAAGAATAAGTTGGCACTAAAACAATCAAACAATTTTATGAATCACATTCCGTCGCTCAACCAACTAGGGGAACGACCAACATGGGGCTTTCTATGTGGTCCCTCTATTTGTTAAAAGTAGCAGTGAAATCACCTCAAATGGAAACACCGTCTTAAAAATAAAGAAGAAACGAAATCTCATATGGGACGATGCAGATCCGCCTTAAGGTATGGACACTCAAGGTAAATGCCTGGGGACCTCTCGGGCTCAGAAGCCCAATGCTAATCTCTGTATGTTGTGGATTGCTATCAATAGATAAATACAATATGGATTAACGCATTGATTTGCCCCGGGGAGGGTGTCTATAATGCTACTAAGACGGCCCTGGACAATGCATTCCCTAATATTCAAAAAGGACTGAAACACCTTTGATCATAGGTGTACTCAATTAAGGTAGATCTGGGGACTAAACAATTATGTGACGTCATAATAGCTTCTTATTGAGGTAGAAGGCCAGCAATTTCAAGGGGAAGGGGATTAATGGATACCATCATCTCTGATACTTAACCGGTACTTTATTTTACCGACTACGAAAGAATGAAAGGCAAAGTTGACCTTGGCGGGATCAGAAACCAGATCGTAAATTACCAGAACAAAATGACATCAAAATGCATGCTTCGATTTTCAGGCAACGTTCTGTCGTTTGCATTATCACAACTGTTGCTCACATTTCTAATTGAAAACTCATTTTTTGTGCAAAAACCATCTTTTTGTAAATTTGTGTAAACATGTCAAACCGACAAGATATTCATAAAACCACTTCTTACTTTTTCTGTCTCCCCACCTACAACTGATCATTAATTCATTAATATAAATATACAAATTATAATTGCTTGCTTTTCGCAAACAAAAAAGTCATTTAGTGCATTTAACCATGCCGTATACGTAATGACCTAAGCTTTCTCATACTTATGTCTACAATACATTAAATACATGGATGTTTGTGTGTGTGAGGTGGCGGTGATGTGAGGCGGGGGTGTCTAACTGGGTGGGTGTAGCTGTATGTGAATATTTGTGTGTGTATGTTTATGTGTATGTGTGTGTGATTTAAACGTAATTTCGGGACTGTGGACTGGAGAAACAGGTTAGATATCATAACAACACGATGACAAGCATCGTAGAGTGGAAGGTCATCTTGCGAAATGAGTCTGCGAGATTTGAGATTTCGATCCTGGCTCTACGCTATTTCACACTCCCACGGTAAACATTGGTTTTTCCCTATAAAGAAATCAAATACAATAAACGAGCAACAATTAGAATCGAAAGGTAGAGATAATTAATGTGTTACACATTGATTAATATGAGTAATTAGTAAATGAAATTGAAACTGCAGTGTCTTTCCTGACTGCGATACGGTGTACTCAGAGTAACTGATGCCACGTCATTGCATTTTAGCGCCTCAGTACACCTTCACACGTATACATAAGCATACTTCACACACTTTGATCTACCCCACTCCTTATGTATCTCTGTTTCTCCCTCTCTCTCTCTCTCTCTCTCTCTGTCTTCGGTCGAATCAGTCTCTTGCTACTCTGAGTTTTATCTGTTGATGCACATGGACTTCAGGTAAGTGACACCACTAAACGGATGTGTATGTGTGCGTGGGGGTATGTACATACATTCCTACATACACAAACACACATACACACACACCAAATACACAGGCAAGCACACAAGCACGTTTCCAGTCCCAGCTGTCTGTCATAATTTTCATATTTACTACTCTTGCTCCTATTGTTGATGTCTGTCCCCAGGTTCGTACTGAGCGTACAGACTTATGATCAAAGGAATTGCACCGCCTTTTTTATAGTTTCATGTGTGTCATTGTTTACGTCACTGATTTCTAATGTTTACGACAATATTTATAACGAAATAGTGCGACCTGGGCAGGTTTAAATCATAAATAGACAAAATAAATACAAGAAAATATATAAAAAATAATGCATAAAAAAATTCAAATAGGACAAAATGTATAAATATACATCTGTGTGTGTGCGTGTGTAGTCAGTGAATGAAAGGAATAGAATAGGTAGTTATGTACTACACGTGTTTCGAAAGGTGCATCGAACGCATATTATGTATCTCTAAGGTGCTACATAATTATTAAGTGTTCTTTTTTATCAACTACTTGCCACTTAGAAATCCTTTATCGTAATGAATTCACCAAGAGAAACCAGAAGAAAGTTGTATATTTCAATAGTTAAGGGGGGAGGCTAGAGCTGAAAAAAGGATCAGATAACCAATCGAGTGCCTCCTCTACAAATAACTTTAGCGAGGTAGAATGGGTGTGGTTTTAAGAAGGTCAGTTCTTATCTGTATAACTAGATTTATAATCATGTAGTGAAAATACTAATCACCTAAGGACAACCTAAAGCCACTCCATAAATCTATTTGTACAGATAAGGAACTGACATTGCAATTTCCGTCTACCTAACCCAATTACAAGGCTTTGGTCAATCAAGGCCTGAAATAGAAGACATTTGCCCATGGCGCTGCTTCTTAACCACACAGCCATGCCTACGCCAAGCAAACACCTGCACGTGCTGTTGCATGCCTGACTTTCGAATTTAAAAAATATAATTATTTACCAAAGAGAATTACCCTAGCTTTAAATTTACAACTGCTCTTAATGCACTCTCTACCAAGGAACCATAAAGCAATATGGTAACCTGCACTTTCCTAGATAAGAAAAACAAATCAAACAGGATGGTGACAACGAGCAGTGGCATTAACAAGAACGGAAACACATTAAACATAACCAGAGAATTTCCTTCTTCAGCGGCCAATCTGATTAAGCATGTATCTTAATATATATGCAGGAAACTTTGTGCAAGTGTATATTCAAATATGTAAATGAGAAAGTATACAGGTGTACGCACACACACATACACATACACTTAATATAAAATTGTTTTTATTATATATATATATATATATATATATATATATATATATATATATATATATATATATATATATATACCCAGGCCTATTCCCCATCCTTTTTAGGAGGGGGTAGCCACAACAAAAAACACACCGGGCATTACATTCATTTCTCAACTCGGGTCAAGGGATAGAACGCAACCCCCAATATCAGCAGCGGGGCCCGATAGCATATTCTGGTTTACCCCCGCCGCATCATGCTGGTTCCGTACCCCTTTGAGCAACATCAAAAATTCACTCAGCCGTCCACAAACACTCTCCAAGCTTTCCTATCCTCTTTTTAAACTCTCTTGCCTCTCTCACTCCAGCCCCTCTAACCGCCAAAGCTTTTCTCACTTCACCAATCCACACAAACCGATGTGATTTAGGACGGTGAACGAGGACGAACAGTCGAACAGAATACATCCTCGTTCATATATTTTATTAATGTATTGCTACATATGTTTCTGCATGACACGTGTTTGTTTGTGACTACATTCTCATGTCCATAGGATACTATTGAATATTATTTATGGTATCCCTGTATCTAAAACGAGTCCGTTGTTACACATGTCTACTTCTTCAGGTCTGAAGAAATATATATGTATAATAATGGACTCTCTTAAAATATATAAATATTTCCATCCGGACAATTTCTTCTTATTAATGACTTTATCCTTCGCTATGCAGAGTGCCGCATAAATAACAACCCCATGCGATCACTCGGGAAGATGGGATTAATAAGCAGTCGTCAACAAGAAGTAGCATAGGAGTTTTTACGAGTGCACTCGAAGGCATTTGCCGGAAACGAATTACAAGTACGCACGCGCGCACACAGAGAAAGTTTACAAAATAAGAAGATGCGTAGCGTTACATTAAATGATATGTTCAAAAGTTATATAGAATAAAAACAAACGGAACAAACGGAAAATACAGATAGAGAGACGCTAAGTCCTCACGATCCTCTGGGCTGGTGAGAAGTTAGCGACTTTTTATGCGTGTATTTTCAGTTTGTTCCGTTTGTTTGTACTCTATATAAGTTTTGATTTCTCTCTCTCTCCCTCTCCCTCGCGCGCGCACACACTCTCACACACGCGCACACATATATATAATCTTTTACTTTATTTCAATCATTTGATTGCGGCTATGCTGAGATATTGCCTTCAAGGGCTTTAGTGAAGCCATTCGCCGCCAGTACTTATTTTTAAAGCCTGGTATCTATTCTGATAATAAATACACATACACACACACATGTGTGTGTGTGTGCATATATATATATTTATATATATATATATATATATATATATATATATATATATATATATATATATATATATATATTATTACCGGTCATTTCAGCATGCGATGGATGTCTTTTTGAGACACGTTTATCCTTCTCACTTTATATATTAGACATGAGCAAAGAAGAAGACACCACGAGAGGAAAGACAAGTTGTTAACAACTATAATGGATGCTTCGAGGGAATGGAAAAACTTTGACGTTTCGGACGTTGGTCCTTCATCAGAAAAAATAAACGAATGGGTCATGGGAAAGTAAGGAAGTAGAAATAAAGGAAAAAACACTCCAAATAGGTTTAAGTCTTCAAGAACTAGAATCTCAAGGAAGGATGACTTAGAACTCACGACCCAAACATATTTATCTCTCTTTCAGCTGCCTTGGGGATATCATTATGCTTTCGACACCTGTACTGTACAAGTCAATCTGACAGTGTCAACAACGTTAAAAACATAAAGGCTGCCCGGGAATTCAGAGACAAGAAGTAGGGACTAAATATTAGCTCAAGATGTCCAGTATGAAGAAGGAGATTTGGTACGTCTTCACTGAGAAGCGTCCGTAAATCAGGAAAATCGACCACGTCTGTTTTTTATGCACATCAAAAGTATAAAAGAATATGTCTACATTCTAATATATTTTCGTTATCATAAGGCAGCAAGCTGGCAGAATCGTTAGCACTGCGGGCAAAATGCTTAGCGGCATTTCGTCCGACTTCACGTTCTGAATTCAAATTCTGCCGAGGTCGACTTTGCTTTTCATCCTTTCATGGTTCACAAAATTATATATATTTTTTTTTCATTTTCATTTTATCTAGTTTCAGCTCATGAGCTGTGACCATGCTGGGGCACCGCCGTTTATATATATATATACATACAGAGAGAGAGAGAGAGAGAGAGAGAGAGAGAGAGAGAGAGATGTAGGTATTACTTGTGTTTCCTAAAAAAAACAGTTACACTAATGCCTGGCGTATTGGTTTCATTATTTTGGCACAAAGCCAGCAAGTTCGAGGGAGGGGTAATTCGATTAAATTGACCGCAGTGCACAACTGGTACTTCTTTTATCGACTCCGAAAGGATGAAAGGCAAAGTCGATCTAGACGGAATTTGAACTCAGAACATTTAGACCAACGTATTTCAGACCACCGCCTGAAATATTAGCCTTTTATCGGGATCTGCTCGGCTGCAATCATTCGGGTCACATCTATAGTCTTAAGACTAATTCCCCCACCACTCTCCCTCTCTCTTTCTCTCTCTTTCTCTTTTTCTCTCTCTCTCTCCCTCTTTCTCTTTCTCTCTCTCCATTCCTCCCATCAGTCTCAGAATGTCTGAAATGGGCCATGGGCGCTGCCCTTCCTCTAAATAAGCTTTTGAAAAAAGTGTGTTTTTCTTCAAGAATACGTAATTGGAATAATAATCTAATTAGATATGTTTTAGTAAGAAGCAATAGCTGGGTTAGTTATTGCACTTGTTTATAATGCTGAGGTCAGGCTTAGCAAGTCATATATATATATGTATGTATGTATGTATGTATGTATGTATGTATGTATGTATGTATGTATGTGCGTGTGTATGCATATGTATGTATATATATATGTATATATATATATATATGTGTGTGTGTGTGTGTATGTGTGTGTGTGTGTGTGTGTGTGTGTGTGTGTGTGTGTGTGTGTGTGTGTGTGTGTGTGTGTATAAATACACGCACTCACATATTTACGCACGCACACACACACATACCCGCTATATTAAAACGTAGCTCGTTTACACAATAATAGTGATGTTGACTCATAGAACTTGTTCCAGTTTTTTGCTTAATGCGGAATATATTATCTGTACTGTTTGACTTTGAAGTGTCTAATGAAGATACAAGGGGCGGCAGAAAAACCTCCCATATTTTACACGGTCATTGTTGTTAGGCTAGGGAAGTTAGCCAGGTGGTATTGATGTCTTCATGAAGCTAATGTTTCACCGTCTTTTTTAGTCATAGCTTGAGCTGGTATCTATCAAGCATTTACTATGGCAGTGTTTATCAACCTATAAAATGTGGGAAGTTTTTTTGCTTCTTGCTGCACCCTTTATTATGTTTTCAACAGTCTGTTCCTTTTGCGTTGTTATGCAGGTCATTTGAGTGATTTTATAGTGAGGGTTGGGCATTTTTATTAACATTCGTTAAGGTGTTGAAGGCACAGAAAATCTTTGACAATAGTATGAGATTGTTCAAGTTGTATTGTGTTTCTCGATTGTTAAGTGTATTGACTTAATTGCAAACCTGTGGCAAATTTAATAGAACATTCCAGTTAGCTTTCTGCTATGGCTAGAGAAGTGTTTCTTTCGTAACAGGTATTTATCAGGCATGTCTACGTGGTGGAAATTAGGTTTTTTGCAACCGCATTATTTCGGGTTCAGTCTCACTGCATGACACCCTCGGCCGACCAAAGCTTTATGAGTGTATTTGGTAGGCAGAAACTGAAAGAAGCTCATCATCATCATCATCATCATCATCATCATGTATACGTGTATGTATATGTATATATATATATATATATATATATATATATATATATATATATATATATATATATACATATATATATATATATATATATATATATATATATATATATATATATATATATATATATATATGTGTGTGATATATATATATATATATATATATATATATATATATATCTTTTACTCTTTTAATCTTTTACTTGTTTCAGTCATTTGTGGCCATGCTGGAGCACCGCCTTTATTCGAACAAATCGACCCCAGGACTAGTACTTATTCTATCAGTCTATTTTTCCAAACCGCTAAATTACGGGGACCTAAACACACTAGCATCGGTTGTCAAGCGATGTTGGGGGGACAAACACAGACACACAAACATATACACACACATACATATATATATATACATATATACGACGAGCTTCTTTCAGTTTCCGTCTACCAAATCCACTCACAAGGCTTTGGTCGGCCTGAGGCTATAGCAGAAGACACTTGCCCAAGATGCCACGCAGTGGGACTGAACCCGGAACCATGTGGTTGGTAAGCAAGCTACTTACCACACAGCCACTCCCACGCCTATAGAATGAAAGGCAAAGTCGACCGCGGCGGAATTTGAACTCAGAACTTCAAGACGAACGAAAAGACGCTAAGTATTTTGTCCGGCGTGCTAGCGATTCTGCCAGCTCATGTATGTGTGATATGTGTGTGTGTGTGTTTGTGTGATATATATATATATATATATATATATATATATGAGAATATGTATGTATGTCTGCATGAATCTGTTCCTCATCGTCTGGACATCACGTGATAGCTGTAAACGAGTGTTACCGCCATATCCGCTTCCAATCATCAATCAAAGCATGCCCAGTTTCAAGAAAATATGTGACCTTACTTGAAAACAAGGGAAGGTTGACGTTAGGGAGAATAGTCAGACGTCTGACTCATGCAAGCATGAAAAAGTTGACGTTAAAGCGAAATCGGATGCTGTGGTGATATCGAATACCGTTAATATCAGTAGTGATTCGATATGAAGAAATAACTGATAGATCATCACTGCATAAGAGGACCGAGAGCCCAGTGCTGTGTGGTGAACTTACTAGCATTCTTACTTTATCCAATAATCTTCCAGACGTCGAGAACACTATGTAATCGTTCGACCTGTTAAAAATAGCAGCTAATTTTCCTTTAAATCATACCCTACTGTCTTTAAAAAAAAACAGCTGAAAAAGTATATTTTGATAAGGTGATCTTTAATGTACTTTATTTAAAAAACTAAGAGCGAGATGGTCGTATTTAGAATATGTTTTCACGGCTTTGATTAAGCTAATCTGCAGCTAAACAATAACTCGTGGGGGGGGGGGGGGGTGCACGCGCGCGCATGTAATGTATGTATGTGGTATGTGTATGTATGCATAGGTGTATGTATATGTGTAGGTGTCGGGATTCTTATCACTCCCAAAAGATGCCGCCCACTATTCCAATTTCTTTTATTTCGCCTTCAGACGACAACGGAGATCCAGAATTGTTCGCAATATTTGGTGATATTCTTTACACGGAATCGTGTGGTGGCTGTGACAGGGCACCGAAAGATGGTCAACCTAATCTTTCTCATTTGTTATCTTTGGTGCTTCTCGTCTTTTCTGTTCCTCTCAAAGAGCCAAGACAGCTGCGATTTTTTCATTATTTTCTATCCTCCACGACAGCTTCAAACCCTGTTAGTTGGATGCCGCAGAGTGTAAGATTCCGCTCCAGAATGTCCCTGAATTAGTGACGGTTTTCCCGGTGCCAGTTCAGGACCAAAAATGGTTTTCTGTTGTCCATCCTTCCTCCTCATCCAGCGCAGCTAATGCCAAATGATCACCGCCTCATTGCTTCTCATTTCTGTTTGTTCTATAGCAACCATCAGCAAACTGCGAGGGCCACAGTCTGAATGGCACGTCTAACGAAAAATTACCGTGATTTTTTTAATAGTGTGGACCTCCTGATGAGGAGCCAAATCTAATGCGGCCCGCTTCTCTAGAAAGTTTGCCTATGCTGTTCTAGAACATGAGATAGAGTTGTTGGTCTTCTTTTGTCCTCAATAAATATCTAAAAATGAGTGAAGTTTTCACTGGTTGAACTATTGAAGCTGTGCAGATATTAGTTTCAAATGTTGGCACAAGGCCAGCTAATTTTAAGTATACTACGCAAGCATCTGTTGATGAATGATTGTATTTGCTTATTTGACTTAACTGTTGTTCACCATGTTTCAATGCTTGCGTAGTATACTTAAAATTAGATGGCCCGAACACATAAACAATATGAAGCTATGGCAAAGAACAAAACAAATCAAGTTTCGATTAGGGAGCAAATATTTAACAAAAAGTGGAAGTGGATTGGTAACACAATTAGAGAAGACACACCAAATGTAGCGAAAAGTGCTTTACAGTGGAATCCGGAAGGATACAGAAAGAGGGGTAGGCCTAAGAACTCGTGGCGTAGATCAACACAAAAGGAACTAGAGAAAGGGGGACATTCATGGCAGAGTATAAGTACATAAGCGAAAAATTATGCGACATGGAATTCAATTATAAGTGGCCTATACTCTGCGTTGGAGGGTTAACGACAAGGAAGGAAGTTGGCACAAGGCCAGCAATTTCGGGAGAGGGGGGTGATTCGATTACAGCGATCTCAGTACTCAACTGGTACTTATCTTATCGACCTCGAAAGAATGAAAGGCAAACTCGACCTCAGAGCATCAAGACGGACGAAATGTTGCTAAGCATTTTGTCCGGCGTGTTAACGATTTTGCCAGTTCTCCGCTTTACAAGCCCTGCAGATATTAAAATCGTTATGTGGACAACATAATTCTAGTTATAATAATTCTAGTTGATATATGGTACATCATAATCTGTTTCGCTAGATTATTTCACGGGTGAATGGTTATTATTAGAATGTACCAAGAGTTAAAGACAACTGCTTTTAAACATTCACGATGGCTGCGTGGTTGAGAAGTTCTCTTTTCAATCACGAGTATTCGGGTTCAGTCCTACAATACGGCACCTTGAGCAAGTGTCTTCTACTATAGCACTATGCCGACCAATACCTTGTGAGTGAATTTAGTTGACAGAAACTTTGTGGTAACCTGTCGTATGTGTATAGTATATATGTATACATGTGTGTGTGTGTGTATGTGTGTGTGTGCCTGTGTCTGTCTGTCTGTGTCTGTGTGTCTGTGTTTATCCCCCAACCCGCAACCATTTGACAACCCGTATTAGTTTGTTTGCGTCCCCCATAACTTAGAGGTTCGGTAAAAGATACTAATCGAATAAGGAGCGGACTTAAAAATGAATACCGGAGTCGATTTAATAATAATAATGAAATTATTGTGCATAATGTTCAGGTGCACTAAACTCATTCAAGGTGGTGCCTCAACATGGCTGCAGTCCAATGAGTGAAACAAGTAAAAGATAAAAGATAAAAGATACAAATTGCTTGAACCTATTCAACCACTCCCAGTATAATGTTGTGGACACATTTCTAAACATTTTTAACATCGTAACATTGATTTCGTTTTTACAAGACATTTTAGAGAAGGTTAAAATATAGAATTGTAACTATAAGAACAGAGAACGTATGAGTGTTTTGTTTGCTGGTTCCGTCTCATTGTTCTACTGCACTCACCACACCGATACATTTATTGATATTTAGCATAAATTCAGATGTGATCGAGCAAACTTATAATCAAAGGCGTTCCAGGCATCAGTTTGTATCAGTGGCGTTGCAAATAGGGGAGCAAGGCGAGTGACCGCTCTCAGTGAGTACATTTTTCAAAATTGGCACCGTTTGAACAAATTTTTTAACTCTTTGTAATTGTAAGTAAGTTTCATGCAAAATGACATAGTTACTGAAACATAAAATTAATGAATGTAGAATACAATTACGTATACTATAAACTAATGAAAAATTTCATCTAATATAAAGGAAATTAATTGAAATTTATTTGGTATAAGTCACGACACCTTTTTTTTATGTGCTCACTCTCCCTAACTTTAGAACTTGGTTACGCCTTTGGTTTGTATATGTAAATCTATACTGTTTAATGTGTCCTTCCTTTTTAAAACGGTAGGATATGATTTGAGGAATAATCTGGCCATTAATTGTAACAGGTCGAGCGATCGTATCGGGATTATATCATAAGGGAACAGTGTAGAACAGCGAATAAGTTCTTGAGCTGAAACTGTTACCTGGCTTTTGATTATTTGTTAAAGCCAATTTATTTTCTATGGATCGCTATGATTTACAGAAAACCTGATGATCTGCACAGCATCGCAATAGGGTGTTGCACGTAACAATAGAAGGAAAAATAACATCAATTTACTATTTTAGCTCTATGACACAGTTCTGCGAAAGACTGGAATAGGATGTCAAACGGAACTCGCTCTACTGACAGTCTTCCATTATAATTCCATTCACCCCCCCCATCCCCCCCTCTCTCTCTCTCTCTCTCTCTCTCTCTCTCTCTCTCTCTCTCTCTCTCTCTCTCTCTCTCTCTCTCCTCTGCTGTTTATCTTTCATAGTCATTTAAACAATACCCTCCAAACATCCTTCCTATGAAATATGGCTGTCTATGACACTGAAATTTACATCAGATATATTTCAATATTTCAGGTCTAACTTTATGTTAATTTTCATAGCACAGGTGAGTTCGACTACATTTCCTTCGCACTTTCACGTAGTTGCGAGTAAAAGATCTGCATGGGGAATTCTTTGAGATGACATTAAGGTAACATACCTCGTTGGATATAAGCTCTTCCTGTTGAGTCAAGCTCCCGTATATGACAATTCTGTTTACTTCAATATATCTTACTGCTGGTTTGGATGATTTATAGCAGGGGTCGGCAAAGCGGTCACTATTAACCTCTGCGGGTCTATGGAGATATCCAAGGGATTCATAAGCACTTGTGGTGCTTTTGTGTATTAAGGGTACTGAATTTTTAGAGAACTGAATCTGATAGAATGAAGTAATTTAAGGTTAAAAATTCATTAATTTCCAGCCAATTATCGATGAAATATTTCTCATTAAAAAACGTTAATGAAACAAAACAACGAAGAAATTATTGTTTTTAAATCATGAAACGTTTTGTATTGATTATATACATTGTTAATTATACTTTAATTTAGAAATTTACACGACAGGGTCAATAAGTTATCAACAATTCCATGAAGTGTTCAATGATATAAGAATTTTGCCAAACCCTGTTTTATATGCACATTAAATCGTCTGTAATATGTGGCTGATTCATTATTTTATTGACCTCACTCCTAAGAAAGAAAGGCAAATTTAACCAGATCAGGATTTGAACCATTGTAACCAAATATTGCTGATATTTTGACCGACGCCCCGAACACTTCACCCTCGTGTCAATCAAACAATCAATTTTAAATTACACACACACACACACGCACACACACACACACACATCAGGTTTTGGTTAGCCTGCAGCTATACTACAAGACACTTAGCCAAGTCGCCACGCAATTGGACTGAATCCGGGACATACATACATCCGGGACACACAGACACAGACAGACAGACACACAGACACAGACAGACAGGCAGACACACACACACACACACACACACACACACACATGCACACACACATACACACACGCACACATACACACACATACACACGCACACACGCACACACGCACACATATACTCTGTATGTGAATATTTGTCTTTGTAAAGATATATATATTTGTGTGTGTGTGTGTGTGTGTATGTCTGTCTGTCTGAGTCTGTGTCTGTGTCTGTGTCTGTGTGTCCCGGATGTATGTATGTCCCGGATTCAGTCCAATTGCGTGGCGACTTGGTTAAGTGTCTTGTAGTATAGCTGCAGGCTAACCAAAACCTTCTAAGTCGGTTTGGTAGATGGAAACTGAAAAGCTCATCGTATGAGTGTATGTCTGTGTGTATTTGTTCGTGTTTGTCCCCCACCCTCTTGACAATTGGTGTTGGTTTGTTTACGTCACCGTAAACACGGGGTTCTACAAAATGACACAGAAGTTCCAAGTTTTGCCAAAAAATAAGTTCTTGTGATTTGGTCGAGTAAATCCTTAAAGGTGGGACTCCAGCATGGCGGCAGTCCAATGATTGAAACAAGTTATATATATATATATATATATATATATATATATATATATGAAGAGAGAGAGAGAGAGAGAGAGAGAGAGAGAGAGAGAGAGTTCTTCGATGATACAATTTGAGTGTTGTTGCTGTTACTTAGCCGTAGATAAAGCCTGACTTATGATCAAAGACAACCCAGTCAAGACCATTTAGTCTTTTCATTGGTTCCAAGACGGCAAGGGATCGTTTGAGTAGCTATTTCTTGCAACCACGTTGCCTGACCTACCAGAAATAGCGACTAAATGTGGAAAGATGATGGATTCGTTTGAATAACCTTGCTGCTGATCAGTCTCAGAGTAACTCTCTCTGATCTAGAAGACCTCTGACCAAAAGCATTTTAGCCTTGGCCAACCTGTGTTCTTGGAACTAATATATACCACTGACAAGTGTGCCGGATGTGCCGTTTGTTTATTTAAGAGAGAGGAGTATGGGATTTGAAAGTATGAAGAAGCGGGAGATGGTTAAACGTACACGCTCACACAAACAAATCTATTATACACACACAAACACAAATGCACATGCACGCGCTCGCACACGCACGCACACACACACACACACACACACACACACACATTCTTTTATTCTTTTACTTGTTTCAGTCATTTGACTGCGGCCATGCTGGAACATCATCTTAAAGGGTTTTTTAGTCGAAGAAATCGACCCAAGGACTTATTCTTTGTAAGCCTAGTATTTATTCTTTCGGCCTTTTTTTGCTGAACCACCAAGTTTCGGGGACGTAAACACACCAGTACCGGTTGTCAAGCAGTGATGGGGGGAGAACATAGACACAAAGACACACACACAGATATACTCACACACACACACACACACACACACGTATATATATATATATATATATATATATATATGCGATGGGCTTCTTTCAGTTTCCGTCTTCCAAATCCACTCACAAGGCTTTGGTCGTCTCGAGGCTAGAGTAGAAGAAACTTGCCCAGGGTGCCACGCAGTGGACTGAACCCAGAAACATGTGGTTGGCAACCAAGCTTCCTACTACATACATACAGACAGACAGACAGACAGACAGGCAGACAGACAGGCAGACAGACAGACAGACAGACAGACAAATAGATAGATAGATAGATAGATAGATAGATAGATAGATAGATAGATAGATACATTTCTTTTATTAACCACACAGGGCTCAACGAAGATGGGACAAATACAATGTAGAGCTTTTCTTTTTGGGAGGGGAAAGGAAGGAAAAAAAAAAAAAAAAAAAAAAAAAAATTTGTGGTGTCGATCAAAAGGGATCGTAGGAAGGGAAAAAGGGGCAGTTCGATCAAAAGGGATCGAAAAAAAGGAAAGGAAAGGCCGATCAATAGGGATCGTGTATCACACAGTAATGTTCTCGTGTAGATAGATAGATAGATAGATAGATAGATGCTGAGAATGATATTTTTTAAAGCCAAAACAATGCAGCTTATAAAAATAATATAGGTCGATGGTTTTTATCTGGTATTTCAATATTTCAGGGTTAGGTAATCTGCGAAGAAAAGGTGTTGTTAGGTGACTTCCCCCAACTCTCTGTCTGTTTGTCTAGCTGGCTGGACTAGCTAGCTCTCTCTCTCTCTCTCTCTCTCTCTCTCTCTCTCTCTCTCTCTCTCTCTCTCTCTCTCTCTCTTTCTATTCTCTTTCTCTTCCTCTCTCTTTCTTTCTTTCTCTCTCTCTATTCTCTTTCTCTCTCTTCTCTTTCTTTTTCTTTCTCTCTGTCTCTCTTTCTATTCTCTTTCTCTTCCTCTCTCTCCCCCCTCTCTCTCTCTATCTATCCCCGTATGTATGTATATATATATATGTATATATATATATATATATATATATATATATATATATATATATATATATATATATATATATATATATATATATATGTATGTATGTATATATAATGTATATTATATGAACTGATAAGTTTAAATTATTTTATTACTATTTTTTTCTTTTTCTTTTTTGCGTTTTATTTTTCCACTGATGTATAATGCTGTGTAAGCTAATTTCATTTATAGTTGCACTCAAGAATCGTGGACAAACACGTTTGTTGAAAGGAACTTCTCTTCTTTCTTGAACTTCCTGTTATTCTGCAAGAGCGTTTTGTTGGTTTAATCAAATTTTCTACGCATATATAACCACCCATCCTCTCTGTATTTTTTTTCTTAAATCTTAAAACCTTATGCATTTATGAGCATTTTGCAACACTATAGATTCCTAAATATACGTGATATTTTTTTTTTACTTTCAATTGATACAAACAAAATATAAATATGTTATTTGTTTACATGTTTTTTCTTTTTTTTTTTCCTTATTAGAATTTGGATCGCAAATAGCTTATTAGCTTTAAATTTAATATTTATTTATGAATGTTTGATAATTTATTTTTCTCGATCCTGTGCACTTTCTCGAAAGATTTCACTCTGTAATTTTGAATAGGTTATTCCATTCCTTTCAACGTCTATGTCTTCAGAGGAAAGTTTATATAGTTTGGGCCATTTCCAGAGAAAGAAAGAAAAAAAAAAAAAATAGAAACAAACAAGGGACATAACTCGGACGAGAGCAAAAACTGTATATAAGGGAGATAATTTAGAGAAATTTGATATATCAGATAATCCAAATTTGAAATTTAAGAGTCGCAAGTATCCTACCATCACAATTACATAGCAACAACAGCAACAACAATAATAATAATGGTTTCAAATTTTGGCACAAGGTCAGTAAGTTCGAGGTAGGGATTAAGTTGATTACATTTACCCAAGTGTTCAACTGGTACTTATTTTATCAATCCCGAAAGGATGAATTGAAAAGCCGACCTCAGCTGAATCTGAACTCTGAACTAAAGACGGGCGAAATGCCGCTAAGCATTTTGTTCGACGTGTTAACGGATCTGACAGCTCGCTCCCTAAATAATAATAATAATAATAATAATAATAATAATAATAATAATAATAATAATAAACCACAGCACATACCCAAGGCACACAGAGCTGCGCTCGGTAGTGAAGTGAAAGCACGTTATAAATATAAAACTACTGAATAATAATAATAATAATAATAATAATAATAATAATAATAATAATAATAATAATAATAACGGCTTCAAATTTTGGGGAAGGGGATGAGTCGATCACATCGACTCCAGTGTTCAACTGGTACTTATCGACCCCAAAAGAATGAAAGGCTAAGTCGATCTCGGTGGAATTTGAACTCAGAACGTATAGACGGACAAAATGCCGCTAAGCATTTTGTCCGGCCTGTTAACGGTTCTGCCAGCTCGCACTCTAAATAATAAGCGGCTTCTGATCTTAACTGACTGGAGACAGTGGCTCTCATGGCTTCTGATCTTAACTGATTGGAAGTGTTATCATGTACATGCTTTGTCTTGGTATAAAAGATGGGCTACAGCAAATATTCTGCTCAATACCACACATTTGCTTGTCACCTGTTTGACCTTAACCAATTGAGCATGTCGTTTAGTGACTGACAATATGTGCGTTTCTAATCACGCACAGAAGTAGTCGGGGAGCATCACAGCCATGTGTTGAGAGAAATTCTTTGGGGGTTGGATAAGTCATCTCTGGAAACATGGGTGTTTCATTCAGCATCTTTAAACAACCCTTCATCCAGGACCTTTTGCGCGGGAGGGACTACTCAACCCGAAGAAAATTCTAACTGGGCCCTACCTGCAAGCTCTTGCTGTTTCTCTTGATGTGAGATCATCATGTCGCGCACATATGTTCGTGATACATGTGCCTGGTGTGCTCTTATCAGATGGTTAGCTATGATGGGTATACTGGGCTTCATATGTTTTACCCCAGTGTCTCTTTGATGGCATGCACTTCTCTCTCACTAAATAATAATAATAATAATAATAATAATAATAATAATAATAATAATAATAATAATAATAATAATAATGATGATGATGATGATGATGATGATGACGACGACGACGACAACAACAACAACAACAACAACAACAACAACAACAATAATAATAATAATAATAATAATAATATTAATCATAATAATAATAATAATAATAATAATGGCACATTACCAACCAATGTACGCCACTAGCCCAGAAGGAATATAAGAGACGCCACGACAATATAGCAAGGCTTGCCCATTGGACACTTTGCAACAAGTATGGACTTGGCAGAGCAAAAAATTGGTACGACCACAAACCCGAATGCATAATCGAAAATGATAATGCAAAGATCCTGTGGGATTTTATGATTCAGTGCGACCATGAGATAGAGAATAGGAAGCCCGACATAGTCTTAATTGAGAAAGAAAGCAAACTATGCTGGATCATAGATATAGTATGCCCAGCTGACAACAAAATATGCGATATGGAAGAAAGAAAAGTCGAGAGATATGACAGGTTAGCTTGGGAGGTTAAGCAGTTGCGATCGATGAAAAAGGTGGTAGTAAAGATACCAGTAATTGTTGGAGCCCTGGGAACAGTGCGTAAAAATCTTGAGAAGTACATAGAACAAATAGGGGCTGCAATAAGGGTGAAGCACTTGCAGAAAACAGCACTGCTTGGAACCGCTCGAATACTCCGAAAGGTGCTCGAAAAATAAGAAGTGTTACCTTAGTTCACTGGTGGTGAACAGCTGACACCGTAGTACATCTCCAGCTTTAGAAGCTGTTCAAAGGCAATAATAATAATAATAATATTAATAATAATAAAAATAATAATAATAATAATAATAATAATAATAATAATAATAATAATAATAATAAAAACAAAAATCATGCCTCCTCATTGATATGACTGTCCCAATCGATATAAACGTATCTGTCAAGACCTACCAAAAACTGAACAAGTATAAAGATCTTGAAATAGAAACTGGCAACATGTGGAACCTCAAGACTCAAACAATACCTGTTATTATAGGTGCCCTGGGAATGATAGCAAAAGGGGCTGATTGCTAACTAGCTCAGATACCAGGAAACTCCAAAATGGCAGAAATTCAAAAGATAGTGCTCATAGGAAATGCCCATATCCTACGTAAAATAGGTTTAAAAATTAGTACTGCGATAGATTTGTTCGACTAAACCTTTCAAGGCGATGCCCCAGCATGGTCGCAGTCCTATGTTTGAAACAAGCAAAAGATAAAAGATATTGCACAAAGAATGATATAAAGAACAATCATAACAAGAGCCCTCAGAGAGCGCAAACCCTCGCCAAGACAACACCAACGTCCTCTCAACGATTAGCCAGAGATGATTTTTAAAATGAAAATATCTAAAATAACTCGACTGCTCTGAGAAACGAGAATACTAAACATGAACCCGACCGCTCTCAAAAATAAAGTAAAAAAAAACAAAACGGAAAAATAATGCAAAATCCTTGTCTGGTACCGGATCGATCCCAAAATCGAATCAGGTCGTGCCCGTCACGAGGCCAAACATCCCGGAAAGTTTCATCTGAATCCACCCGGTGGTTCTTGAGATATCTTGTCCACGGACAGAGAAACAAACACGACTGAAAACAATACCTCTGCTTTCGCTAAGGCGTAGGTAATAATAGAAACGTTGTTAATTAATGAGTTCTACATTAAAGTGCAATGCTGAGTCTCAGAGTCAACAGTCATGAGGATCTATGTACAAAGGCTTCTACATAATCTGTGTACTAATGACATATAGTGGCCAAATCTCACTGCAGTTATACTCAGCCGTCTTTAGAAATAAGCGATGATCGAGGGGTGGTCACAATGGACAATAGAATACACAAAAGCATAAAATGTGTCACAGATGGGATTACTTTTTGATCATTGCATTTTGATCAGGTCTCTCATGAAACTATGTAATGACGACAAGGTTAAGCCCAAAGTTTTGAAGTGATATCACCGCGTCCCAAAGGACTCTGGGCTTCAGCCTATCTAATCCTTGGCGTTACATATTCAATCACTCCTAAAAACAGCCATGTTCACAAAACACTAAAACATTACAAACAATAACACTATCTCAAGAACACTGCCGACGCAAGTCTTATTTTTTACAAGGAGGTGCCCAGCATGGCCGCAGTCTAATGACTGAAACAAGTAAAAGATAAAAGAAAAAAGATAAATAAATATACGAAGAATATATATAAACAAAAATAACATCAGTCTCGGTGATGTCATTAATCCCAAGCGTTGTTGAGGTAGAATGAACACGAGCATAAATAATTGCAGAAAAACAAACAACTTTCTCACTTTGACTAAGTCCACCTTGTCCCCCTTTCCCACCCCAGTTGTCGCTCAACAGTAGCCAATTTTCTCCTCAAATAATAACTTACAGTTTCAGAAATGTAGGAAATATTAGATAATGTAGTACTATGTCTACAAAGTCTGAAAGGAAAAGAATAAGATGGTCAGAGATGTAACACATTGGATCATAGGTTCGTTCAGTCAAAGCTGACCTGGGGCTAAACAGCAACAATGACGACGACGATGATGACGACGTTAACAGCAACAAGAGTAATAACACACTGGACAATGAAAGAAAGAATACATATTCAAGCTTACACGCATCATCTTATAGATAGACTACCGCCTGACAAATTTACAAAGGAACATAGAAGCGTCTTCTAGACCCGATAGAAAAAATAGCTAAATCTCTCTCAAATCACAGCCTACCATCTTTGAAAATAGGACACTTTGGGTATATTGCGTCCAAAAAAAGACGAGTTTGTCATAGATGGAACGCTTTTGACCATAGCTGAGCTTGATGAACCGCTGCCATATGACACTGTACAATATTGTCCTGAAACAGCGAGCTGACAGAAACGTGAGCACGCCGGGCGAAATGCTTAGCGGTATTTCGTCTGTCTTTACGTTCTGAGTTCAAATTCCGCCGAGGTCGACTTTGCCTTTCATCCTTTCGTGATCAATAAATTAAGTACCAGTTGCGCACTGGGGTCGATCTAATCGATTGCCCCCCCCCCCCCACACACACACACAAATTCGGGCCTTGTGACTAGAGTAGAAAAGAATATGGTCCTGAAAATGTGGAGGCAAAATGTTACCTTGGTCCTGTGGCTCACGCTGAGTTCAACCGAAAAACCACGGGATGTCAATGGTAACTGGAACTACTAAAATAACTACAACATTTTGATACAGTAAATACAGAAAACCTCACTAGTGCAATTAATGAGTTCAGCCAGTATCATCTTTTGGCATGGCATACGGGACAGTTGTCCAGTACTGGTTATGCCTTCAGACATCCTTCAAGTTTTGTGTCCCGATGCTAATCTACGTATGTTGTAGCCTGCTATTAATGAATGGATTGTATAGACCCCAGAGCATTGCTTTGTCTGATAACCCTATAATGCTGTTAACGCCCCTGATTCCAACGCCGTAAATCTTGAAAGGTTTAAAGTGCTACTGGAACTGCCTTTCCAAACCAGACTGATATAACAAAGAAAATCAGTACATGGATGGGCGAATGTGTGTGTGTGTGTGTGTGTGTGTGTGCTAAAGAGAGAGAGAGAAAGAGAGAGTTGAGGAAAGAGAGACAGAGATACAGATAGACACAGAGAAAGATGTCATCGTATAACTGAAAGCTCTTGATGTCGAAAAGAATGGAACAAATATAAATCATGAACGGTGTTGATGAAAGTGATGGTGGTGGTGGTGGTGGTGGTGGTTTATTTGGTGGTGGTGGTGGTGGTGGTGGTAGTGGTGGTGTTTGGGGGTGGAGGAATAGAGAAAAAAAACTGTGTTAATGTAAGGAAATGAGTTTTATTCGAAGTTAAGAGAATAAGATTTTAAGTATTTGGACAAACGGAAGTTATTTGACAAGACGTCATACAAAGCTCTGGTGCCATACTCATCAACTTATAACTTACACAGCTGGATTGCTACAGTTGCGCTTGTGTGTTTATTTAATGTTCTTCTCTTTAGCCCCCAACTCCCATCATCCATATGTGGTTAAGGTGCATAAACTTTAGTTTTATTGTCAGTGTCACCTTTCTGTATAACTATGTGAATGTGTGTGTGTGTGTGATCACCGTCCTCTTTTGCTTTCTCTTTCACCGCTTGTTCGCACTGTTGCATTCTCAAACACTGGCTCGTCTGTGTCAAGTCACATTTCTGTGAATAATATGTTAAGTCCTTTCAAAACTTCCTTTGTTTGTCGACTTTTCGCATCTTCAACATACCTCTTCGTTTTAAGGCGACGTCCGGTGGCGGTGGTCAGGTTAATAAAGAAAATTTCTCTCTCTTTCTCTGTCTGTCTCTGTCTGTTTCTCTGTCTCTGTCTCTGTCTGTCTATCTCTCTCTCTCTCCCTCTCTATCTCTATCTCTCATTCACTCTCACTCACTCACATACACACACATTAAATAACATTGATTTATTGAGATTACATTTCCACTTCCGCTTGATGGCGATTGGTATCAAATGAGAAGTGGGGAAACAATCTTAAGAATCAAGAATTTTTTCAGAATTGACATGATTAAGGAAAAATAAAAACAGTCTGATTGTCACAAGATAAGAGGACGGCTGTAGATGCCTGTTTCTGCCTCAATAGGAATCATCAGCACAGCAATTGCTCTACCACACCTTCAGCAGGTAAGACATAGGAGGGGGTGCTGAAAAGTTCCTGGCATTGGGTAAAAAAAAGTAGAGGAGAATCAGTTTCCCTCTCAGATTCACCAGCGGTTCTTCAGTTTTTCTAAGCCCTATAAAAGAACTCAGAAGGTTTGGCCTCCAACCAGGCTTTTCGTGATACCCTTAAAGCGAACTTTTCAGCACCCCATCATATACAAAAAAAAAAAAAAAGAAAACGAAAAGAAAATAGGCGCAGATATAGCGGTGTGGTAAGAAGTTTGCTTCCAACCACATGGTTCTGGGTTCAGTCCCACTGAATGGAACCTTGAATCTTCTACTGTAGCCTCGAGCCGACCGAAGCCTTGTTAGTGGATTTGGTAGACGGAAACTGAAGGAAGCCCGTCGTATATATACGTTTGTGTGTGCGTGCATGCGTGCGTGCGTGTGTGTGTGTGTGTGTGTGTGTGTGCGTGTGTGTGTGTGTATGCGTGTGATATCTTTGCGTCTGTGTTTGTCCCCCACCATCGCTTGATAACCGGTGTTAGTATGTTTATGTCCCCCGTAACTTAGCGGTTCGGCAACAGTGACCGATAGAGTAAGTACAGGCTAAAAATAATAATAAGTACTGGAATCGATCGATTCATTCGACTAAGAGTTTTTCAAAGCAGTGCCCCAGCATGGCCACAATCTAATGACTGAAATAAATAAAAGATAAAGATATATTTATAGTCTAGGGGTAATTTGCATAAATGAAACGAGACTGATCCGAAAGACATAACCCAGAGTGGCCCAAAGGTCCAAACGAACCCCCCCCCCCTAATAACTCAGTGTTGCCCAGATTCTCAAGCGAACATCCCTAATGTCAAGACTCAATTGTCTGAAGCCTGAATCTACGCTTGTTGTACAGTCACCGATTAATATTTGGCAAACGAGGAGACATTACATTTTGCTGTTGCTGCTTAAGTCAGATCTGATCAGGTAAATATTTGATCATAACGCATTCCAGCAGTGACGCATTCCAGGGCTCCGTCTTGTTGAAAAATGACACTAGAAAGATCACTCCTCACCTGAAGTTGTGACACAGCAAACTCCTACAGCATCACCTGGCAATTTTCCCCTGTAACAGTGGTTACCGGATGCATCACGGAAGAAAAATGGTCCAAGCAGCCCAGAACTAGACATTGCACACCATACCACCAGCTTCAGAGAGTCTTGTTCATGTTCGAGAATTTCTGCTGGTTTTATTTTCCCCACATTCGACAATTGTGTCGGTTGACCTAACCAGAGAGATGAATCATAAGTTTTCCAAGAGCTGAGAATCGTTTTGGTAATGGTAGAGGAGAGATTCACACATTTCCACACGAGCATCATGATCTTCCGCTTAACGCCTTTGAACAACCTGAATTCGGTACGGGTAGAGTTTTATCACGCTCCGGAGCATCCGCTGAATCGAGCTTTTGTTGATGCTAAGTTCCAGTGCAGCCCTCCAGATGGACTTACCCTGGCTTTTCGCGAACGCCTTCTCCAGGAGTTCGGTATTTTCATCAGTGGTGGTAGTAGCAGGCCTTCCACTGAGTGGTTTGTCAAGAACAGATCCTGCTTCGAGAAACTTGCTAAGGATAGCACAAATTGTGCTACGTATTGGAGCAGTGTGATGGTCATAAACCTTCTTAAACTCTCGTTGAATTGCAGTAAGGGACTGAAAAACTTCTTGCCAGGTGGCAATTTCACAACGCTTCTCTAACGTCAATTGGCGAGCCATAGGCAAGGAAATGATACACTAACAAAGACTGCAAAGCCTAAGGTGTCCGAATGAAACCTGAAACGAAATAGAAAAAGCAAGTGTATAGTGACTTTTGGGACACCCTGTGTGTGTGTGTGTATATATATATATATATATATATATATGTAATATAAAGCTGAAAAAAAAAAAAAAAAAAATTAACACCAAATATACAGTGCGTGTGTTTTTATTGGCTAAACTGGCAATATGACCATCCCCAAGTACAACAATATATATATATATATATATATATATATATATATATATATATATATATATATATATATATATATATATATATATATATAGGTATTATGCATGTACTTGTGTATGTATATACATTGGCATTGGCATGTGTGCATGCGAACGAGCGCAGGCATGTATGTCATTGCATTTATGGATGTTATTATATGCTGAACTTTGAATGTTTACATATGTTGATAGTAGCATGGACAGCTGGTAGGCGTAATCCTCTGATAAGGTATATTCTTTCTGAAGTTTTGAAATCAGTCTTTTAAAAATTGGCCAGACGTAGTTAGTCGTGTAACCAAGTGTTCCAACGATTATTGGTTGAAATCTAAAGTTATAGTCCGGATGGAGTAACCACATTTCTTATAAGTTTGGCTTAGATGCTTTCTTTTTCACTAACTTCTAACTTAGTGTTTCCCAACTTATTTTCCCCCAGACCCCACTAAAACTTACCAGAAAAAAGTACACCCCACTGGTGGTTGGAAAAACGTACAGGTGTGGTATGTTTGCTGTGAAAAAAAAGATTTTAACAATTCCATGTCCCACTAGAAAAAACAATTTTTAGATCCTACGCCCCACCATAATTCTCACAGGCCCGACCGGCGGAGCGTGTGCCCCACGTTAGGAATCATTGCTCTATGTTGACATCTGCAAGACAAGTGATTTCAACCACTGTGCATAGTTACATTTTTATGTGCTAGATTATTTTGTCTGGTCTGTTATGCTTGCAATTTATAGAAAGTCTTGACAGAGATATTCCGCCAGTGTTCTCTCATATTACGTGTGGTTATCTCCTCCTTGTTGCTGTAGTTTCTTATATTTGTCTCCTCGGAACTATTCTTTTTATGGATTTCATTCTATTCTGCTCTAACCACGACATCATGTTTCATAGGTAGCTAATATTGTGATGACATTTCCGAACAGTTATTCATGGCCTGGGATATGCCCTCACTGTCAATTCCACAGAGGTTGCATATGGTTGTCACATCTTTGTGGTTAAAGTTTCTGTAGCATTTATTGTGCCTAATCAGAAATGGCGAAAGCATGAAAGCCACACACAAACACCACCTCCTCTTCTACAATAAATCTGCGGACTAGGTTCTTTAATGTTAGAAATAACATCTTATCAAGGAAGATAAAATAACATATAGATAATGAGAGTGGGAGGGAGGGGGAGGGGAGGGGGAGGTAGAGGGGGGGGGGGGTAGAGGGGGTAGAGGGGGGTAGAGGGGAGGTAGAGGGGAGGTAGAGGGGAGGGGGAGGTAGAGGGGAGGGGGAGGTAGTGAATGAGTGGGTATTCGAGAAGAGGAAGGGCAGTGGGGTTTTTATATGGATAATTTAGGATGAGAGAAGAGAGAAAATGTGTTAATGTATATTCTTTTATACTTTTATTCTTTTACGTGTCTCAGTCATTTGACTGCAGCCATGCTGGAGCACCGCCTAAAATGGTTATAGTCGATCACAGAAGAAATCGATCCCAGGACTTATCTATTCTTCGTGAGCCCAGTATTTAATTATATCGGTCTATTTTGCCGATCCGCTAATTTACGTGGACATAAACACACCAGCATCGGCTGCCAAGCGATGACGGGAGGGGGTGGGGACAAACACAGGCACACATATATGTGTGTATGTATTATATATATAAATATATCACATGCATATGCATACATAAATATATATATATGTATGTATATAAGTCTATGTGTGTATGCATGTATGCATGTATATATATATATATATATATATATATATATACACACACACATAGACTTATATAGATATATGCATACACATACACACACATATACACTCATACACAAAGGAAGGATGTTGTAAAAGATAGACTTCGTAACTTATGGGAGGAAAAGGGAGACAGAAAGAGAATATGGAAGGGAGAGAGATGGGGGGACGAGGAAGGAGTAAGTAAACGGGATGTTTATGTGTGTGTATGTGTGTGTGTGTGTGTGTGTGAAGGGTAGGAATTGATGAAAGAGAAAAATAAGAGGGGACTAGGAAGTTAACGAATGAACGAAAATTGAGTGAGTCAGGTGAGCCCTGCGGAGATGATGGAGGTCGGTTGGGGCTGTGAGGAAGCTGAAATGTGGAGGGAGGCTATGAAATCTAGGACTAGAAAAAGGGGGTACGAAGGTTGGTGGGGGCAATGTAGGTAGGGATTGCAAGAGGAAAGGAGAAAGGAGGTTAAAATAGCAACAAACAGTTCTTAGCCAGGAAGTATCATCTGGTTTTCCTTTTTCTTTTTCCTTTCTTCTTTCGATCTTTTTTTATTTTATTTATTTTTTTTTATTGTGGGGCGCTGACGTCAGCATTGATCGGACCAAAGAAACATAAGGTGTCATATACATACGTCTGGCACCTGTTTCACGGGACTTGACTACCAAGAAACGGTTTCTGTATTACAAGCGCCCCGCCCGCCCGCCCGCCCGCATGCACACGCACGCGCAAATACACACGCACACACACACTCACACACACACACACACACACATATGGGCAAATACATGCACGGTACGATACATGTATATATACACTTTCATACCGATACTTTCAACAATAGGCAAGTCGGGCAAGCGAGGAAAACCTCTATGTGGTCGTTCAGCCAGTTAGAAATAGCAATCAAATCTCACTCAAATCTCACCCCACTGTCTCAGACTCAGTAAAAAAAAATTAAAAAATAAACGTGAGAAGGAAAGGAGAAGAGAAATATAAGATAATGTTAGCCCTATATACATGATGTTTTTAAAAAAATAGTTGTTTAATCTTATATCTGCTCAATCAGAGCTAATTTGGAAATAAACAACACGCAGATACGTACGTACATACATACATACATACATATATACATGCATACATGCATGCATACATGCATATATACGTACATGTATACATGCTTACATACATACAGATTTAATTTCATGCCTGTGTGAATCAATCTAATACATGCATGCACTTGCAAACGGTATACTCACATATACACATGGCTAACTAGTTGATGTTGTTTAGATTCCAATGAAAGGGCCTTGTGTCTGGGTTAAACTGCGGTTATTGCTCTGTTGGTGAAAAACTGAAAAATCGAGACAACATACATGCATATACACATACATGCATATACACATACATGCATACATGCATATACACATACATACATACATACATACATACATACATACATACATACAAGAAGAAAATATCCATGGACCATTGATAAAGAGTTTGCAAATCCTGTACACAAGGTACACTTTCAGTTTCATACCCGTTATAATTGGAGCAACAGGATACGTACCAACATGTCTGGAGCAAAGTATGGCTGAACTTGGGATCTTGGGAAGAGAATGCAAATCTTTAATTCATATGCTACAAATGATCGTGATATCTGCGACTATAAAAATCTGCAAGATCTTTTTAAGGTTTAAAGAATGATAGTTAAAACAGGATGCTTTGATTCACAACTTTGCTACCAAGTAGGCGGCTGGTCAAAATTTACTTTAAAATAAAAAAGAGAACATGCATAAATTTATATATCATGGTTGTCGATTCGCTTTTAAATTCGACCAATTTTTGCGTTACTCTCTTTTTTTCTTTTAAAATCTAGTGCTTCCATGTCACGGATCTTCCTGTTGTCGAAGAGAAAAACCAGTTTGGCATGACCAAGTCTCTATCTCGTAGATACAGAGAGCATTGTGCAACGGCAGATGCAGTTGCACAAGTGACCGCTGAATCACGACTTGTCACGTCCATAATAAACCTTATGTGTGCTCTCAGGAACAAAGAAACTATGGAAGTGATAGCATTTCATTGTCGCAGACGAGTGCAATACGCCATTCGCCGCAACGAGATTTTGTTCCTAGAAGGTCGGGTTCACTTTTTTTCAGGAAGGTCCGTGTATAGTGGTTTTCAAATTTTGGCACAAGGCCAGTAATTTCGGGGACGGGATAAATTGGTTATATCAACCCAGTGCTCAACTGTTACTTATTTTATCGACCCGAAATGATAAAAGGTAAAGTCGGCCTCGGCGGAATTTGAACTCCGAAAAGGCCTGTGTATATTTACGTACATACGTACGTACATAAACACACACATATATTCATACATACATACATACATACATACATACATGCATACATACATACATAAGTATGTATGTAAATATACACATATATATATTATATATATTTTCACATACACACACACACGTGTGCGCGCATACATAAAGACCCCCCTTCGGTCATGGATGACTATAGAATTGCACCTAGAAAGTTACCCTCCGAGGCAACGTTGTTTTATGGAAAGATCAGCACTCGCCCATTCATACCAGCCTCTTCTCTGCACGCCACCGATGTTATCCAAGGGTAAGGCAAGGGCCGATACAGCTTGGCACCAGTGACGTCGCAACTCATTTCTACAGCCGAGTGAACTGGAGCAACGTGAAATAAAGTGCTTTGCTCAAGAACATGACAAGCAGGAATCGAACTCTCGATCTCACAACCTCATGCTCTAACCACTGAGCCATGCGCCTTCACAATACACATACAGCCCCTCCTTTACAGGAAGACTGCAAATAATCAGAAATAGAAGAGAACATACATATATACATATATGCATCGATCCGTCCATGTACGTACACACACGCGTACACATGCATGCATACATGTATACGTATATATATATATATATATATATATATATATATATATATATATATATATATATATATATGCGAGTAAAAATAAATACAAAAAAAGGTGGATTTTTTTGTATGATTGTGTATAGAGGAATATATTATTTTGCTTAAAAGAGTTCCAACACTGTCTGTTTTTTATGTTTTATTTATATTCCTGCAGAACTAATGTGGGGTATAGAATATGGAATATACAATATATAATATAATATACAATATATAATATAAAATAAAATAAAAATGGATGGCACCATGAAATAAAGTATTGAATGTAGATGAAATATTGAGTGTTCAATATAAAGGATCAAATATATAAATATATAAATATAAATATATATATATATATATATATATATGTGTGTGTGTGTGTGTGTGTGTGTGTGTGTGTGTGTGTGTATGTATATATGTATGTGTATATATACATACATACACACACACACATACATACATACATACATATACATATATATATATATATATATATATATATATACACACACATATGATATACGTATACATGCATGCATGTATACGTATGCGTGTATATATATATATATATATATATATATATATATATATATATATATATATATACATACACATGTATGCATGCATGCGTACGTGTGTGTGTACGTACATGGATGGATCGATGCATGTATGTACCGTGTTTCCCCGAAAATAATACCTGGTCAGAAATGCATTAGCTTGTTAGCAAGACCATGTGATGTTTGCGACATCACAATAAAATTACCGACACCTGCGTTGCCAGTGCACTACGAGTAGGGTACTTGGACAAAACGTATTCATTTAAGGAAAGTTATATTGCCAAACATGAGACCTTGAGATCCATGATTGTACAGGAAATGGATATGCAAGAAATTCAGTCTGAAGTTCGGGGTTTGATGAGTTATAACGATGTTTCAAAAGAGTACTTAACTAAAAATAAGAAGCAAATAAAAAAAAAAAAAACTCTTTATAACTAAAAACATGAGTTTCCTTTTTACAATTTTCCCCTCTTACACGAGGACATAAGACATTTTGTCTCGGATTTTTTCCGCAAAAATAGAAGACATCCCTCGGAAATAAGCCATAGAGCGTTTTTTGAATGCAAAATTAATACAAGACCGGGTCTTATTTTCGGGGAAACACGGTATATATATGTATGTACCCTTCTGTTTTTGATTATTTGCAGTCTTCCCGTAAAGAAGGAGCTGGTCTCTAACAAAGATACAAAGCTCCATCAGATTTGCATATCTTTATTGTTCCGCTTACAGATTGTATTTGCAATATACGTGTTAGATATTTGATTTCGTTTTTCTGAAAACGCAAGGTTTTCCAGATGTGTGTTTGCATGTATGTATGTATGTATGTATGTATGTATGTATGTATGTATGTATGTATGTATGTATGTATGTATTACGTTTCTGTATTTCTATGTATATATTTATGTGCATATGTTAGTATATATATGTGTGTGTGTGTGTGCATAAATACATATATGTATACATGTGTGCAGACGAGTGCATACATTCATTTCCACGTACATATCATGCACAATTGTATGCATACATAAAAAGTACATACATCCATACATACATATATACACATGGAAAATGGATGCCCATAAGCACACATACATACATCCGTACATGCATGTATAGATGGCTACATAGATACATGAACGTGAACACACACACACACACACACACACACACACACACACACACACACACATATATATATATATATATATATATATATATATATATATATATATATATATATACATGTGTGTGTGTATATGTATATTTGTGTATGTGCATATATGAGCGAAGAAAATTTTTATGTGTGCAACCACACCTGTCTATCCACCCATCACCTGAGTATCCAACCATACCTGTCTGTTTATTCTCACCTGTGTATCTAATCACACCTACCTGTCTAAACACTCCCCATGTAGCCATTGGTGGACGTGAAGAGT
>NC_142931.1:20886517-20891517 GCF_046866305.1 Octopus bimaculoides | reverse complement strand
TTAGATAATTCTGTCATGTACACCAAAGTATATTGTACTAGAGTCTTTGTTTTTTTTTACCTTAAAACGATAAAAAAAAAACATGGCCCTAAGGTTATCTTCAATGTAACGGACTTTTGAAAATAATAGACCACTTCTACCCCTATTACCAATCTATTAAATTGAGGGCTTGCTCTACGCATGTATATGTGCGTGCGTGCGTGTGTGTCTGAGTGCGCATGTGTGTGTGTTTGTGCATATGAGCTGAGAGGAAGGTAAGGTGGAGGTGACGAGTAACTACATTGCTCTGTTAGTGTGTCGTTCCAATGTTCCAAAGGATAGCTGACCAGATTCGATCGCCAGCTTTTTCGGCTTTTTTGGAAGGGTCTAGGTTCGCTACTCAAGAGATCTATCTGCCACCAGACGATCTTGGAATCGGGAGTGAGTTGAATGTGGGTGATAATAGTGCGACATAAGCCAAAGGCCTGCGACATCTGCTGAGAGCGTCCGAGGTCATTTTTTGTTAGACACGTCTGCTTAAGCGAGGTGCAAGCTTGTGTCCACCGTAGACTAAGGATGGATGTTTGGCATCTGGAATATTGCCACGCGCTCACAGCCCTGTACTAGTTCTCTAGAATGCTCGTGGCATGAATGAGAAACGATCGATTGGGGGATATTAGTCATGTACTCAGGAGCAATTTTCGGTGGACTTTCTAAAAGCTTTTGGTTGAGCAATGTTTTTGGAGCTCACATTTGGTTTGTATGTGGACCCAGAAAAGAACAATCTTGGCCCCAGGACCATAACTTTAAGACTCTGACACATTTGACACGGAAAGCTGTTAACATAATTAAGAGTGGAGTGGCAGAATCGTTAGAATGTCGGACAAAAGAGCTTGCGAACTTTGGTTTATACTCTTTACGTTCTAGGTGCAAGTCCTGCTATGGTTACATTTGCTTCTCAAACTTCAGGGGTCGGTAAAATAACATTTTGAAGGTAAACTTTAACATTCTTACTTTATTCATTCTATGTCCGAGAAATGATAATTTGTGGAATTATATCGCACAGTTATCTTTGCGTATGGGACAGATATATCAGTAACTGACTCTGCTAAAAACCACTCAATTATATTTCTCTCGCAAGGAAGAGCGGGCAGATTTTTCCTGTCCGATTGCTATGGTGAAACAAATGGTATGGAGGATATGTTTGAAATGACTGAAGATTGGAATTTTCTTCGATCAACTGCTCTGAGCGCAGGTATGATCGAACCATGTTTTTTCATGCATTGCGTAATAATATCGCAATGACTCAGAGTTGTAAATGCATAGTCAGCTGACGACAAAGTGTGATACACGTATGTCCAAAGCAACTGTTAGTCATAGAATTTACACTTCCATGTTTGCATATAAATTTGTTGGTTGCATTAGTCATCCAAAGTTTCTTTCTTCAGTAACCTAAAGGTTTATTGTTGACAGGGAGAATTTTTAGTGTTGGTGTTTTTGTAAAATGTGTTTTAATGTTAGTTTAGGATTAGGCGGAATTATTTTGTTTTGTGGCATTTTGATAATTACTTACTAATTTATATTGTGAACTTGTGTTTCATACAGATACATACAGATTATTATTTATCATTCATGATATCCATAAAACATAGTATACACATTTGCTAGTTAATATTCTGAGGGTATCTGCATGAAACAAAGCAAAAAGTTTTACCGATAACGAATGTAATACTTCTCTGTCGAAGATATAATTCAGTTAATCTTATTTTATATCTAGATATATAAAAGATATTTTCACTTGTTAATCTTGAACATCCCACATACATTTCATTACGAAAGAAACAAAATATCAAAAATTTCAACTCTGTTTCATTAAAGATTGAATTTAGTCGAGAGGAAACTTATTTTTTTAAAATTCAAGTGGAAACAAATCCAACGGAATATCTGAGTGGAGTATGTAATAAATTGTAATCAACCGTTGAACATTTACCGGAAACATTAAAACGTTATGAATTTCAAAACTATAATTACTTTTAGCATTGGAAAAATTTTTGAACATTTTGGGGAGAGGGTAAAGTCGAATAAATCGACTTCCACTCACGTCTGTTGTACATTACTTTATCGAATCCTGGAGTATGAAAGATAAAGTCAACTTCAGCAGGATTTGTGACCAGAACGTGAACGGTCGTGACCAAATAACTCAAGCCCTTTTGTCTGACTGTCACTCGCCCCATTCCATTAATTATGTAAAAACTTCGCATGTCAATATGCTGTAGTGTTAAAGTGATGGTACTGATATCTGGATTATGTTCTTTTCTGAGTTTACATACTGACCAGTTGAGAGGTCAGTTTTTTTTTATCCTGTAAGATGTGGAAAATTGACACAAACACACACACACACACACACTCACTCTTTCTGTTTTGTTGCTTCGATAAACGAGGATTCAACAAGGCATGGCTGCAATGAAATAAAGGAGAGAAATGTTGCATCTAAAGAAGTCTGCTCTGTCATCTTAAGGGTGTATAATGAAATCTACATCTGTCCCCAAGTCTGTGGAAACGATCATCACCCATTGGCCACTTACGTGGACAAGGGCGACAAGCCCCGTAATCATCATGATGCAGGATTTGTACAGAGTTGCGTTTTCTTAGATGAACAGCTAAAGAGCTGAAGGGCCTCACGTGTTCCGGGTCCGTTGGTGTGTGTGTGTGTGTGTGTGTGTGTACACACACGAAGTAATACATATGATGTAATATATGCATGAGAAATAATACTAATATGAGTGTGATGTAAAATATTACAAATCGCAGCATGGGAGATTTGCTTTGATTAACTTTATGAAAAACAATTTTTTTTTTCTTTTTCGCTTTCACAACTTTTCTACTGTGTAGCTAATATTCAATATGAATTATATACATTTAAGTTTTGCAATAACAATATAGTGTTACTGTGATATAGCATTTACCTAAATCCTAAATTTAATAAGATTTTTCTTTTTCATTTCTTTCGCTCAATCAACAACACTGTTAGATATAAAAATTTTCAAAAATATCAAAATCAATTAAAAATACCACCCGTCCTAAATTTCATAGTACGAAGTGTATATGGGTATGCCTGCATGTGTGTGTGTGTGTGTGTGTGTGTGTGTGTGTGTGTGTGTGTGTGTGTGTGCGTACGCGGTATTGAATGATATATTTCAAAGGTGTTCTTTGACATGTTTGGTTAGTATATACTACTTAGGTAATTTAGGTAATCCTCTCATGAGCCAAGAGAAGGCAATGTGAAACCATTCCAGTGTATCTGCTTTTTATGTTTTTATGAAAATGAGATCTCCAGTAGAGCAGCGACCTAATCGGTTACAAGATATTGCGATTTAGTCTAAGTACGTTCGTTGGGTTTTTGAAATTTTTCACCAAGAGAGAGAGAGACGGTCTCCAGCCCAGAACTAAGGCTCTGTCATTCAAATTCAGACTGAATCAACTCGGTAGTCACGTTTCTATGTATGTATGTATGTATGTATGTATGTATGTATTCATGCATGTATGTATGTATGCATGTGCGCATGTATGTACGTATGTATGTATGTATGTATGTATGTATGTATGTATATGCATGTATGTATGTATGTATGTATGTACGTATGCATGTATGTATGTATGTATATATGTATGTATGCATGCATGTATGTATGTATGTATGTATGCATGTATGTATGTATAATCATGCATGTAATTGTGTTTGTGAATCTGGAATCTGTTTTAACTTATGTGTTCATATATATACGTCAATGTATGTGTGCATATACCACACAGACTAATCTTCAGGAAGGTTTTGGGCATTTTAAATTCCATTAAAGGTTTCTAGTTGTAATTTCCTAATTAGTCATGACTCTGCTGGTTTTGTGAAACCAGACTTCTTTCTCAGTGAAGGCACTGTCTGCTTTGGATACTAGGCAAAGCGAGCCATCGGAGAAACCGTACAGGCCGAAACTACCGGAGGTCGACGTGCTATCGTACGGAAGGTCAATGCCCTCAGTCCCGCCTGAATCAGGTGGGTGGCGCCTGCGGAGAACGAACGTTCCGAGAATACCGACTGTCTGTCGCAAGCAAGCAACCAGCTGCTTCTGATGATTGGCGCTGAGGCAGTTATAATCAAGCGCGCCAGTAATTACATGTACAAATATGAAGTTACAGTAAATTTCTGATTAATGTGACAGAGGTGTCTTAATTTTGTTCTATCTTTAACATGGCGTCAAAGCCTCAACAGCACAGGCATGGCTGTGTAGCAAAAAGTTTGTTTTTCAACGACTATGGTTCTAAGTTCGCTCCCAGCTTGAGCAAGTGTTTTTTACTATAGCCCGGAGCGACGAATGCACTGTAAGTAAATTTGGTCGAAGAAAGCCGTATGGACGCCCGTGTGTGTGCGCGCGCGCATTTATGCATCAAAATAGGTACACATATATGTATGTAAGCTTCATACACATGTATACATTATGTCTGAATAGCTATTTGTATATATGCATCCATGTATGTATGCAAACATGTATACCTAGATGCATACATTCATGCATATATATGAAGAGACTCTTTTCGACCACTGACATAAAGGTTTCACTGTTTTTGTCACGTGCGTTGTGTTGGCCAATCAGTGACTTGTAGTTTGTCAGCCATTTTTGACTAGTTAAATCGAACTGTTGTCAATTGTATTATTTTGTACAGCCAGAGACTTGTAGTCTACCAGTCATTTTTGATTAATTGAAAGCAGAATTGCTTTAGTTTCACTGTTGTTAGTTTAGGCTATTAGTGACTTGTAGCTTGTGAGCCATTTAAAAGATATTTAAACAAAAGTAAAATTGGTTTCTATCTCGTTGCGCTTGAGATTTTCACTTAGTAGTTATGAGTAAACTGTATCATATCGTTCCCTTTCAATCTTGGGTGTTATTCTTTGTCTAATACGTACAGAATAAATTCATCGTACGTTTTCTATATTAGCTCTTTACTATCGTCCATTTATATACATG
>NC_142931.1:20811517-20881517 GCF_046866305.1 Octopus bimaculoides | reverse complement strand
AAGACAGGAGCAAAACAGCAGCTGAGTAGAGCTCTGTAACCGCACAGAAACAATAAACGGATGGCAGCAGCAACCTTCAATGACCATTTAACGCAGTGTTTCCCAACGTGAGGCGTGGGGAAATTGGGGTGCGACGTGCATTAGCGTGGGTTGTGAACATTTTTGCAAGTGGCTTCAGTGCAGACTTATTTGTATTTGTTAGGTGTTTGTTTCTGTTTCAATATCTATTTTCCAGTGTCAAGTGTTTATAAAAGCAGCAGTCAACTCCGTTCACTATTGCTCACTGATGCTTCGAATCCCTTTCTCTTTCTACGCTGTGCAAAAATTGTCAATTCTATCGCTTCATCGCTTTCTTGGATTTGTGTCAGCCCTTTTTAAAATGAGCAAAGCAAGAAGATGCGTCAATATTCGGTGGAATTTTGAAGTTTGGGTTTATTCCCGATGAGCATGATGAGCGTAAATCGTTCTACTTATTGTGTCATCAGAAAATGAGCAATGAGTCAATGAAGGCAGGCTAAAAGCGCACTTGAGGATCAGACGTCCTAATAATTCTAGTTCAGATTTGGAGTACTTCAAATCACTGAAAGAAAATTTTGAAAACCGAACTCACTTCACTATTTACTACACAACCCACTTCGTTATTTACTACAAAACTCACTTCACTATTTACTACACAACATGCGTCCCACACTCGTGCCCTCGAAGTCAGCCACGAAATCTCCCTACTTGTAGCAAAACATAGAAAGAATTACACTATTGAAGAGCAACTGATTAAACCAGCCATCTCAATATTCTTAAAAACTGTACAACAAAAAGATGATAGAGATGTCAGGGCCATGCCACTCAGTAATAGCACTGTTTCCAACAGAATTGATGAAATGGGACAAGATGTTGAAAACCAGCTTATTGAGACATTAAAATCACGAAAATTCTCATTACAAATTTCAGGACAGTGAGGCCCGGTTATTGACTTATATGAGATATATTGAGCACAAGGCTTTTCACGAAGACATGTTGTTTTGTGAATCATTGGAAACAACCACAACTGCAAAGGATATCCACAGCAAACTTAAACAGTATCTGGATGCAAACAAAATGCCAAAAGAAAATTTACTGTCATGCGCAGCAGACGATGCACTTGCTATGATGGGCAAGAAAACGGGATGCTTAAAAATGATGAAGGATGAAAATCCAAACATGTTGATTGTCCATTGCGTCATACACCGAAAAATCTTGGTTGCCAAGAAACTGTCCCCTATCAGAAATATCAAACAGATTTCAGTGTTGATCGATTGCGAAATACCTTCTCTTGTTGTTGTCATCATCGTCGTTGTTGTTGAGTGCGACAATCGTAGAAGGGTTGTAATGATTGTAATGTTAATTATAGTAATAATAATCAAGAAGAAGATGATGATGATGATGATGATGACGACGACGACGACGACGATGACGATGATGATGGTGGTGTTGGTGGTGGTGGGTTGGGGGGGTTATGGTGGTGGTGATGATGAATGTCTCTTACAACCCATTGATTCCTCAGTACGTTACTAAGGATTTTTGCTTCAAGAAGCAAATTTCTTCGAGGGGAGAGTCCATCACTTAGCCATACTAAACTAAATATATTAAAAAAATAGCAAAATATTGTTTTGCGGTAATTGTCCCGGTTATCTGCGCTCCGAGTTCAACTTTGCCTTTCATTCTTTCGAGGGTTGATAAATAAAGTACCAGTCCCACACAAGGGAAGATTCTTCTCTCTCCCCGCTTTCTTTCTTTCTTTCTTTCTTTCTTTCTTCCTTCCTTCCTTTCTTTCTTTTACTTGTCTTCCTTTTTTGGAAGAAACTAGTTTTGTTCAGACCCAGAAAAAGATGGGCCTCCATAGGTTTTAAAATGCCCATAACAGACCGTATGTCACAATGGTGTCCCAGAAAAACTCTATCACAACTCGAGGGCTCACGATAAAACATTATATTCATAAAAATATATACATAAACTTAAGGGAAAGTGGGCTTCTCCAAGTTGATTATGGCTGTGTGCTTAAGACGCTTGCTACGAAACCACGTGTTTTATCATGGTTTATTGGTATTGAAATTATCATTTATCTGTTTTTGCTTCGTTGAAACTTAACACGCGGTTAATTCTTTAATTCTGGCTTTTCGGCATTTTCATGTTTCTGTGAGACATTAAGATTTATCTTTAGCAATGCTTCCCAAACGGTGTGCCGCCAAATATAATTAGGTGCGGCGAGAAAGTAATAAAATTATATTTAGAAAATGTAAAAAAATACCAACAGAAATTCTAAATATATATTCTTAATAACTTGCCTTGCCTTGGGGCCCTCATCTCTTGATGGAATCGTAAAATACGAAATATCTTCGGCACTTTTTAGATCTAGAGGAGCCCATCCTCCACGAGGTCTGACTATAGCCGATTTTTTACTGAGAAAGAAAGAGAGAGAGAGAGGGGAGAGAGAGAGAGAGAGAGAGAGAGAGAGAGATCAGCACTGAACTGGTAATTTATCGACGGTGAAAAAAAAAATGAAAGGAAAAGTTGACCTCTGCGGGAATCGAACATAAGGAGTAGAGAACCAGAGTAAATATCGCAAAGCAATCTATCAGATGCGTTTTCCATTCTACTAAGTGGATCCCATGTTCTTAATAACTATGCTTAATTTGTCGAATAAAGAAGTAATTATTTAATTATTTTCTGTATATTTACTGGCAAACAAACATATAAATATCTTTCTTCATACTTTTCTTTTTACTTTATGTACAAAATATGCCAAAATATTTTTACTTGCTCCAAAATGTGCCGCAAGTAAAAATGAAACGAGAACCATTGCTTTGTAGTTCTATAGCCTCTGAAAACTGTAGGAATTTTTTTGCGAGACGTTTTGGCTCCTGTAGAAGACGAACAGTTGTCTTGAGAAATCAAAAAAGATTTCTAGTGATGGTGTAAGAACGTTAGAAATATGTGGTAAATTCTGTGATCTGCATCAATTAGAGAAAATTGAGTTGAGTTGAATATGATATTTTGGTTGTGTAACATTAACTTATGAAGAATATGGAACCAGTTAGTTAAGACGGTAGCCAAGAATCAAAGATATTAAAAGATGTTAACGCGAGATATAAACAAGGGGGATAAATGCTTAATAGAAATGAGCCATAAGTTAGTAATGAAAATATCCATTAATAAAAGATATGTATACCGGAGAAAATGTGTTGATAGTTGGTGGGGAACTTACCCATTGAAAAGATATGTATAACAGAGAAAACAAACTGTGAGTTGGTGGAGGTAGTTGAAACGCCCATTTAAAAGATATGCACATCAGACAAGGTATGTTATGAGTTGGTGGTGGAAAATATGAATTAGAAAGGTACACGAGGAATAAACGTGAGGGAAATGCACGACACTAAAATGTTGGACTTCAAATAAAGATCTATCACGATGAATGTTCTTATTTCGGTTCACTGCAACGTACTGTGAAATCTGCTTGGTGGTCAAAATAAACGGTCACCTATCAAAATAGTTTCGCATCAAGTGCTCGGTCCACCAAAGAGACTCGTCTCTTCTGTATGTTTTGGCGATGAAACTTTTGCTGTGAAGATTGGAGATGTTGAAGATCATACCACCCGTATAGAGACATAAGCTGTGCCTGCGTAAAGGAAAGACATCGCCATGTTGTCAGACACACCAGAAATCAAAGTGCAACACAGATTAATGCTTCAGTTCCCACCTTTAGCTCTAATTTTTCATCCAGTTCTATGATCCTCACTTATCCTCATCATTTGTCATATCTCTGACAAACCATCCATACTTTGTATTCCCACTTCACTCTGTCTCTCTTACTTCTATTCTAATGTTCTCTATTCTAATGTTCTCTTATTCATTCTTAACAATGTAGTCTGGTGTCTCTCTCACACCAGAAGCTTTTACATTAACTAACAACCACAGTTCTGAACTATATGCTACATACAACACCAGACTGTTGTATTCACTTTTTACATTCTCTTCGCGACATATCAAAGTTCTTCCTTCATTTTTCCAGTACAGATAAACCCGATGAGTGTCATTTTTCGGCTGTAATGCCCCATGAGTTGTCATCACATTCTGCGTCGTTGTGTCTGTTTCTTCAGTTCTTCCTTATTTTGTCTTTGAATACCTACAGCATATCTCATTACTGTTCCCACCCATATGTTTATGGCTAATATCATATTTTCTTACATTTAATTTTGTCTTTTACTTTCATATAAGATATCTACTGCTGAGAGAATCTCACTATACTACCCTCTAGAGGAAAAAATGGAGATATATGCAATACTTGTCTTCTGCAGAATCTAGAAAGCCACATCTTTGAACTATGAAGAGGGAAACTCTAAACTCCATGACTAGACCTGGTCTAACTGCAGCCAAATCTCCGCCCCCCCCCCCATTAACACCTCACCGCTTTAAAAATGTCAGGTCACTTTGAGCAATGTACAGTAATCCCTCGACTATCGTGAGTGTTACGTTCCCCGCGATAGGTGAAAATCCGTGAAGTAGAAACAGTACTGTACTGTATATTTTTTTAATTATTTTTTCTAATTTGTATATATATTTATTATATTATAAATGCAAAACAATACCACACACTCGCCTCCCGAGTATGTGCGATTCTTTGTTTACTCATCTATGGTACACTACGTATTTTCTTTTAATATATTTTAATTAATGTGTTATACAGAGCAATACTGTACTCTATTTTTATTTATTAATTTATTAATTTTTGAGCGTGAAAATGCTTATCTTACCACAGAAATAATTAAAATCTGAAAAAATAAAAATACCTATCGGCCGCAGATACCCACAATATACGGAGGAGTCCGCGATATAAATTTACATATATTAACCAGAAGAATCCGCGATGTACCGAGAGCGCGATAGATGAACCGTGATATGGCGAATGATTACTGTAATCCCTTACATATACAATATTTACAAAAGATGGGGTAGTCACAGAATGAAGTGGCCATCTTGTTTTCTTCTATTTAGCAGTCCTTTGACTTATAGGTTTTTCTCAATGAGGGTTGATTTGGGTTTAAACAGCAACAATTAAAACATACTGCAACGACTTGGTTCAACACATCTCAACTCAGTACAACCACCAAAACCCTGCTCAAATCTTAAGTGAAAGTCTTATATAGACTAATACATCTTTCATAAAGCAATGAGGAAGATTATAATTTCGAATTCCCATCATCCACCAACAGTAATGATGATGTCCTAAGATAACCACAGTCATCAAACAGACAAGAATACAAGACCGTATGTGTGTGTGTGTGTGTGTGTGTGTGTGTGTGTGTGTGTGTGTGTGTGTGTGTGTGTGTGTGTGTGTGTGTGTGTGTGTGTGTGTGTGTGTACGCACACCTGTCTAATCTACGCAAAACTCTAACTGTGTCATCATGGCCCTATTGCAATTACAATCTACGTATCACACAACATTCTTTATCTTGGTACTTTACCTTGGTACATTGTTTCCCTTGGTACTTCAAGCCAATCGACTGGTCAGAGCTCTGTCAGGTTTATACCATCTACCCCTAGTAGTATATGTGCTTCACACCTGACCCATCAAAAACTGCTAAGTGGGTGACTGAAATTATTCCTTTGGGTAGGTTCCTCTATATCTCACATAACAAAATTCCCCAAGTCCTTCGACGGGTCTTTCAACCTCCTGTCGAAGCTGTTCAGGCAAAAAGCAAGCCCTACAACATTTGACGAATTTCACCCACCTCACAAAACTGAGTGACGCAATAACCCAATAACACCACATCGGCAAGGCAACCAGCTGAACCGTGAAATATGACTTTGCGTGTCTTACACCCATCGTGCTGCTTCCGATCATTTTAGTTCCTTGTCAAAAGGATTTCCACCAACATTTTACAAATCTCTTTCCCTCCACTTCCCAACAATGATGGCTATGTAAGCAGTAAACACTACATTTACTACATATTTTGCCGCTAACTCCATACTGTACATACTTGATAAACCTCGTCCACTTCCACTCTTCCGGGTCAGCACATCGCACACACGCTCGCGCGCGCGCGAAGAGGCAAAGTACATTCCGTCACTTCAAACCAACAAGGCTGCTTAGTCCTAACAATGTCTCTCAAACAATGAGCCTCTGAGTTTATCCCTATACTTGTTATCCACCCACCCTTGACCTGCGTTAACTACCAGACCCAATGCATCCTTCTCAGAGAGTTGGCTCTCTGAAATTTCTTCCTTGATCATGACTTTTCCACGGGTGTTGATTTAAAAAGGGCCAAGAGGAAAATAAATAAGATCAACCTCACTGGTGGAAAAGGGCTTGCGAAGACCATGTCCGCTGCTTATTCCTCCAGTCCCAACAAGAACATATGTATGTATATATGTATGTATGTGCGTATGTGTGGAGGCGCAATGGCCCAGTAGTTAGGGCAGCGGACTCGCGGTCATAGGATCGCGGTTTCGATTCCCAGACCGGGCGTTGTGAGTGTTTATTGAGCGAAAACACCTAAAGCTCCACGAGGATCCGGCAGGGAATGGTGGCGAACCCTGCTGTACTCTTTCACCACAACTTTCTCTCACTCTTACTTCCTGTTTCTGCTTTGCCTGTAATTCAAAGGGTCAGCCTTGTCACACTGTGTCACGCTGAATATCCCCGAGAACTACGTTAAGGGTAGACGTGTCTGTGGAGTGCTCAGCCACTTGCACGTTAATTTCACGAGCAGGCTGTTGTTCTGTTGATCGGATCAACTGGAACCCTCGACGTCGTAAGCGACGGAGTGCCAACATGTGTGTATGTATGTATATATGTATGTGCATGTATATATATGTAAGTATATATGTATATATGTGTATATATACATGTATGTATATGTATTTATATGTAGACAACTGGAAAGTATTTTTTAAAAATATATGCAAAATTGTTATATTTCGGGATGGACATTTTTTCTCTCTTTTTTGACAAATAAACAAACGCACTATATATTCGCTCTTCACATGTTTATTATTGTTCTTATTTCATCTTATGTCCATCGTCTGGAAATCTTTCGTCATATACTTGTGACCTCTTCAGCGACTCTCCCATCCCATGTGTTTCCACCTGTTCTGCTTAGTCCAGAATTAAAAAGTTAAAGGAAAAGGCAAAGAAGCATAACCCAAGACCTTTAAAAACTGACCGATAACTAACTTCCAGTATATGTACAGCCCAATATACGTAGCGACCAATATATAAAGGCCAACATGTGTACGGTGACCATATTAGTTATCGTTCAAAGATCATAACAATTTCACGCCTTTAATGATGTGTGTGTGTGTGTGTGTGTGCGTGCGTGCGTGCGTGTGTGTGTGTGTGTGTGTATTTATGTATATACGAGGTCTGATCAATAAGTATCCGGACTGTTGTCATAGTGGTGTTGCTAAAGTGAAGCTGCTTGGCAAAAATTAACCTTGAACTCTGCTGTGCATGCGTACTAAGTTTTAACGTTCTAGCTCACTTCCGTTGTTTTCAGTAGTACTTGGAAGGAAGGTGTGTAGCGTGTGACAGAGAAAGTTGTCATGGTGATACCTGTTCAGAAGCTACACAAAGATGCAGAAAGTATATAGAGAGGAAAGTATGAGCCGCACACAAGTGTACGAATGGTCCAGACGTTTCCAAGATAGCCGAAAAACGTCGAAAGTGACGAACGTTCTGGGAGACCCGCAACCAGCAGAACTGAGAAAAACATCGCAGATGTGAAGGGAAATCGTCGAATCATTATCTGTGAGTTATCGGAGTATGTGCAGATTAGTTACAGTTCAGTTCAGTCCATTATCACTGGAGATTTGGGTGAGATGCGTGTCTCCCAAGTTTGTGCCAAAACTGCTTTCAACTGATCAGGAAGACAGGGCTTTCGGCTGCACGAGATCTCCTTGATTGTGTCAAGAACGATGAAAACTTTTTGACTACGTTACATAGGCCTCTGAGCAGGTATCACCATGCTTTTGGCAAAATGATGCAGATTCTCTGCTCAACTTTCTCTGTCATGGTCAATGCGACGATCACACGTTACACACGTTCCTTCCAAGCACTGTTGTAAACAACGGAAGTGAGCTAGAACGTTAAAATTTAGTGCACACGCACAGCAGAGTTCATAATCAATCTGTGCCAAGCAGCTTTACTCTGCGTGTTTTAGCTTTGTTACTATGGCAATGGTCCGGATACTTATTGATCAGACCAAGTATATATATGTGTGTGTGTATGTGTATGTGTGTATGTATTGTTAAAGGCGTGAAATTGTTATGACTTTTGGTCGATAACTGATGAGAAAAGAGCAAGTCCACTTCTTGTGCGTGAATTTTCCATTTGTTCATTTGTCATCTTTTTGTGCAATTTATATATATATATATATATATATATATATATATATATATATATATATATATAGTAGAAGACATATGGAATGGCTGTGTGGTAACTAGCTTGCTTACCAACCACATGGTTCCGGATTTATTCCCACTGCGTGGCACCTTGGGCAAGTGTCTTCTACTATAGCCTCGGGCCGACCAAAGCCTTGTGAGTGGATTTGGTAGACGGAAACTGAAAGAAGCCCGTCGTATATATGTATATACATATATATATATATATATATATATATATATATATATATATATACATATATATATATATATATAAATATATATATATATATATATATATATATATATATATATATATATATATATATGTATGTATGTGTGTATATGTTTGTGGTCTGTGTTTGTCCCCATCAACAACGCTTGACAACCGATGGTGGTGTGTTTACATCCCCGCAACTTAGCGGTTCGGCAAAAAAAGACCGATAGAATAAGTACTAGGCTCACGAAGAATAAGTCCTGGGGTCGATTTTCTCGACTAAAGGCGGTGCTCCAGCATGGCCGCAGTCAAATGACTGAAACAAGTATAAAAGAAAAATAATATATATATATATATATATATGTATGTATATATATATATATATATATATATATATATATATATATATATATATATATATATATATATATATTTAAAAAATTGCACAGAAAGACGAGAACGAATGGAAATTTGACACACAAGATGTGGACTTGCTTCTTTCTCATAGTTATCGTCCAAAAATTGTAACAATTTCATGCCTTTAACGATAAAATTGTTCATTTTGGTGGCGTCAACAGCAAGAACTGCTGGAAATAAGTGAGCAAACGAAAAGTATGGTGACGAAAACAAAGACGAAACAGGTAATTGGTGACCAATCATACATGTATACTATTCATCATATGATACGCAATATCAAGAGATAAGGCAAAAATAAATATAACGGTGTGAGTGTGTGGGAGGTGCGTGTGTGTGTGTGCGTGTTTGTATTTGTGCGAGTGTGTATGTCTGTGTGTGTGTGTGTGTGTATGTTTGTATGAAAGAGAGAGAGGAGGTTAAAGATTTTGATCATCGTCTTCATCATCATCATTGCCATCAACAGCAGAGTAACATGGACAAATTATAAAATAAACCTGAGGACATTGGGAGGGAACATTTGATCATCGGGTTAACTTGAAGACAATGATGTTGTTTGGTTGATTAGTGTTAGTGTTTAGTAACGGTTGGTTTTGTGGCTAGGAATGATAGAACTAGTGGTAGTGATCGTGGGGCGAAAAGTTAGTATAGTTTACTATGTCGATAGATCTGGTGTTGTTGGTGGTAGTGGCGACAATGATGATGGTGGCGGAGCTGGTAGCAGTGGTGGTGCAGAAGGCGGCGGTGGTGTCAGGGTCGTCTTAGCAGCATTATCGATCCCCGGGCAAATCAATGTACTGAGCCTTATAGCGTTTATTTATTGACATTAAGCCACAACATATAGAGATCAGAATTGGACCCCTGGATCCGTGAGGACCCCGGACCACTATTCTTATTTCTTTATTGCCCACAAGGGGCTAAATATAGAGGGGACAAACAAGGACAGACAAAGGGATTAAGTCGATTACATCGACCCCAGTGCGTAACTGGTACTTAATTTATCGACCCCGAAAGGATGAAAGGCAAAGTGGACCTCGGCGGAATTTGAACTCAGAACGTAGCGGCAGACGAAATACCGTTAAGCATTTCGCCCTGCATGCTAACGTTTCTGCCAGCTCGCCGGACCACTATTCTGTGTCCGTGCCTTAAGAAAGTACTGAGTGGTGGTCATGGCGATGATTGTAGTAATGTGGATTATCTTTTCGTGTTCTAGTGGTGGCTGCTGCTGCTGCTGCTGCTGTTGTTGTTGTTGATTAACCCCATGTAACCTCTGGATTAGTTGAGTTTTGATTCCAAGATTTTCTAGTTGTGACCATTCCAACTTTATTTCATATGGACAGTGTATCTAGGATTATACTATCGAATGTGTCTTAGCCTTTTCTTTTACATAGTAGAGTGTTGCTTTGAATGTGCTTTACTGCTATTTCTGGCATGTTGAGTGGCCGAGTAGGGACACCCCCGTTGGCTTTTATTAGTGGAAGTGTTTGATGGTGTTGGTATTAGTAGCAATGGTGGTAGTGATGGTACGATGGGAATAGCGGTGGCGGTGGTGGTGTTAGTGGCAGTGCGAGAGGGGGAGGGCTCATGATTGTAGTAGTAGTAGTAGTAGTAGTAGTAGTTATAGCAATGGGTAGTGTTTTTAGTGATGTTGAGTAGTGGTGGGTAGTATTGGTAGTGGTGGGTAGCATCGGTAGTGGTGAGTAGTATTGGTAGTGGTGGGTAGTATTGGTAGTGGTGGGTAGCATCGGTAGTGGTGGGTAGTATTGGTAGTGGTGAGTAGTATTGGTAGTGGTGAGTAGTATTGGTAGTGGTGAGTAGTATTGGTAGTGGTGGGTAGTATTGGTAGTGGTGGGTAGTATTGGTAGTGGTGAGTAGTATTGGTAGTGGTGAGTAGTATTGGTAGTGGTGAGTAGTATCGGTAGTGGTGGGTAGTATCGGTAGTGGTGGGTAGTATTGGTAGTGGTGGGTAGTATTGGTAGTGGTGGGTAGTATTGGTAGTGGTGAGTAGTATTGGTAGTGGTGAGTAGTATCAGTAGTGGTGGGTAGTATCGGTAGTGGTGGGTAGTATTGGTAGTGGTGGGTAGTATTGGTAGTGGTGGGTAGTATTGGTAGTGGTGAGTAGTATTGGTAGTGGTGAGTAGTATTGGTAGTGGCGGGTAGTATCGGTAGTGGTGGGTAGTATCGGTAGTGGTGGGTAGTATCGGTAGTGGTGGGTAGTATTGGTAGTGGTGGGTAGTATTGGTAGTGGTGAGTTGTATTGGTAGTGGTGAGTAGTATCGGTAGTGGTGGGTAGTATCGGTAGTGGTGGGTAGTATTGGTAGTGGTGGGTAGTATTGGTAGTGGTGGGTAGTATTGGTAGTGGTGAGTAGTATTGGTAGTGGTGAGTAGTATCGGTAGTGGTGGGTAGTATTGGTAGTGGTGGGTAGTATTGGTAGTGGTGGGTAGTATTGGTAGTGGTGAGTAGTATTGGTAGTGGTGGGTAGTATTGGTAGTGGTGGGTAGTATTAGTAGTGGTGAGTAGTATTGGTAGTGGTGGGTAGTATTGGTAGTGGTGAGTAGTATTGGTAGTGGTGGGTAGTATTGGTAGTGGTGAGTAGTATCGGTAGTGGTGGGTAGTATTGGTAGTGGTGGGTAATATTGGTAGTGGTGGGTAGTATTGGTAGTGGTGGGTAGTATCGGTAGTGGTGGGTAGTATTGGTAGTGGTGGGTAGTATTGGTAGTGGTGGGTAGTATCGGTAGTGGTGAGTAGTATCGGTAGTAGTGGGTAGTATCGGTAGTGGTGGGTAGTATTGGTAGTGGTGGGTAATATTGGTAGTGGTGGGTAGTATTGGTAGTGGTGGGTAGTATCGGTAGTGGTGGGTAGTATTGGTAGTGGTGAGTAGTATCGGTAGTGGTGGGTAGTATTGGTAGTGGTGGGTAGTATTGGTAGTGGTGGGTAGTATTGGTAGTGGTGGGTAGTATTGGTAGTGGTGAGTAGTATTGGTAGTGGTGGGTAGTATTGGTAGTGGTGGGTAGTATTGGTAGTTGTGGGTAGTATTGGTAGTGGTGAGTAGTATCGGTAGTGGTGGGTAGTATTGGTAGTGGTGGGTAGTATTGGTAGTGGTGGGTAGTATTGGTAGTGGTGGGTAGTATTGGTAGTGGTGGGTAGTATTGGTAGTGGTGGGTAGTATTGGTAGTGGTGAGTAGTATCGGTAGTGGTGGGTAGTATTGGTAGTGGTGGGTAGTATTGGTAGTGGTGAGTAGTATTGGTAGTGGTGAGTAGTATTGGTAGTGGTGGGTAGTATCGGTAGTGGTGAGTAGTATCGGTAGTGGTGGGTAGTATTGGTAGTGGTGGGTAGTATTGGTAGTGGTGAGTAGTATTGGTAGTGGTGAGTAGTATCGGTAGTGGTGAGTAGTATCGGTAGTGGTGGGTAGTATCGGTAGTGGTGGGTAGTATTGGTAGTGGTGGGTAGTATTGGTAGTGGTGGGTAGTATTGGTAGTGGTGAGTAGTATTGGTAGTGGTGGGTAGTATTGGTAGTGGTGAGTAGGATTGGTAGTGGTGGGTAGTATCGGTAGTGGTGGGTAGTATTGGTAGTGGTGGGTAGTATTGGTAGTGGTGGGTAGTATAGGTAGTGGTGGGTAGTATCGGTAGTGGTGGGTAGTATTGGTAGTGGTGGGTAGTATTGGTAGTGGTGGGTAGTATTGGTAGTGGTGGGTAGTATTGGTAGTGGTGAGTAGTATTGGTAGTGGTGGGTAGTATTGGTAGTGGTGGGTAGTATCGGTATTGGTGGGTAGTATCAGTAGTGGTGGGTAGTATTGGTAGTGGTGGGTAGTATTGGTAGTGGTGGGTAGTATTGGTAGTGGTGGGTAGTATCGGTAGTGGTGGGTAGTATCGGTAGTGGTGGGTAGTATTGGTAGTGGTGGGTAGTATTGGTAGTGGTGAGTAGTATTGGTAGTGGTGAGTAGTATTGGTAGTGGTGGGTAGTATTGGTAGTGGTGGGTAGTATTGGTAGTGGTGAGTAGTATTGGTAGTGGTGAGTAGTATCGGTAGTGGTGGGTAGTATCGGTAGTGGTGGGTAGTATTGGTAGTGGTGGGTAGTATTGGTAGTGGTGGGTAGTATTGGTAGTGGTGAGTAGTATCGGTAGTGGTGGGTAGTATCGGTAGTGGTGGGTAGTATTGGTAGTGGTGGGTAGTATTGGTAGTGGTGGGTAGTATTGGTAGTGGTGAGTAGTATTGGTAGTGGTGAGTAGTATCGGTAGTGGTGGGTAGTATCGGTAGTGGTGGGTAGTATAGGTAGTGGTGGGTAGTATCGGTAGTGGTGGGTAGTATCGGTAGTGGTGGGTAGTATCGGTAGTGGTGGGTAGTATTGGTAGTGGTGGGTAGTATTGGTAGTGGTGAGTTGTATTGGTAGTGGTGAGTAGTATCGGTAGTGGTGGGTAGTATCGGTAGTGGTGGGTAGTATTGGTAGTGGTGGGTAGTATTGGTAGTGGTGGGTAGTATTGGTAGTGGTGAGTAGTATCGGTAGTGGTGAGTAGTATCGGTAGTGGTGGGTAGTATCGGTAGTGGTGGGTAGTATTGGTAGTGGTGGGTAGTATTGGTAGTGGTGGGTAGTATTGGTAGTGGTGAGTAGTATTGGTAGTGGTGGGTAGTATTGGTAGTGGTGAGTAGTATTGGTAGTGGTGGGTAGTATTGGTAGTGGTGGGTAGTATTGGTAGTGGTGGGTAGTATTGGTAGTGGTGGGTCGTATTGGTAGTGGTGGGTAGTATTGGTAGTGGTGAGTAGTATCGGTAGTGGTGGGTAGTATTGGTAGTGGTGGGTAGTATTGGTAGTGGTGGGTAGTATTGGTAGTGGTGGGTAGTATTGGTAGTGGTGAGTAGTATTGGTAGTGGTGAGTAGTATTGGTAGTGGTGGGTAGTATTGGTAGTGGTGGGTAGTATTGGTAGTGGTGGGTAGTATTGGTAGTGGTGAGTAGTATTGGTAGTGGTATTGGTAGTGGTGGGTAGTATCGGTAGTGGTGGGTAGTATCGGTAGTGGTGGGTAGTATTGGTAGTGGTGGGTAGTATTGGTAGTGGTGGGTAGTATTGGTAGTGGTGAGTAGTATTGGTAGTGGTGAGTAGTATTGGTAGTGGTATTGGTAGTGGTGGGTAGTATCGGTAGTGGTGGGTAGTATTGGCAGTGGTGGGTAGTATTGGTAGTGGTGGGTAGTATTGGTAGTGGTGGGTAGTATTGGTAGTGGTGGGTAGTATCGGTAGTGGTGGGTAGTATTGGTAGTGGTGAGTAGTATTGGTAGTGGTGAGTAGTATTGGTAGTGGTGGGTAGTATTGGTAGTGGTGGGGAGTATTGGTAGTGGTGAGTAGTATCGGTAGTGGTGGGTAGTATCGGTAGTGGTGGGTAGTATTGGTAGTGGTGGGTAGTATTGGTAGTGGTGGGTAGTATTGGTAGTGGTGGGTAGTATTGGTAGTGGTGAGTAGTATTGGTAGTGGTGAGTAGTATCGGTAGTGGTGGGTAGTATCGGTAGTGGTGGGTAGTATTGGTAGTGGTGGGTAGTATTGGTAGTGGTGAGTAGTATTGGTAGTGGTGAGTAGTATCGGTAGTGGTGGGTAGTATCGGTAGTGGTGGGTAGTATCGGTAGTGGTGGGTAGTATCGGTAGTGGTGGGTAGTATTGGTAGTGGTGGGTAGTATTGGTAGTGGTGAGTTGTATTGGTAGTGGTGAGTAGTATCGGTAGTGGTGGGTAGTATCGGTAGTGGTGGGTAGTATTGGTAGTGGTGGGTAGTATTGGTAGTGGTGAGTAGTATTGGTAGTGGTGAGTAGTATTGGTAGTGGTGAGTAGTATCGGTAGTGGTGGGTAGTATCGGTAGTGGTGGGTAGTATTGGTAGTGGTGGGTAGTATTGGTAGTGGTGGGTAGTATTGGTAGTGGTGAGTAGTATTGGTAGTGGTGAGTAGTATCGGTAGTGGTGGGTAGTATCGGTAGTGGTGGGTAGTATTGGTAGTGGTGGGTAGTATTGGTAGTGGTGAGTAGTATTGGTAGTGGTGAGTAGTATTGGTAGTGGTGGGTAGTATCGGTAGTGGTGGGTAGTATCGGTAGTGGTGGGTAGTATCGGTAGTGGTGGGTAGTATTGGTAGTGGTGGGTAGTATTGGTAGTGGTGAGTTGTATTGGTAGTGGTGAGTAGTATCGGTAGTGGTGGGTAGTATCGGTAGTGGTGGGTAGTATTGGTAGTGGTGGGTAGTATTGGTAGTGGTGAGTAGTATTGGTAGTGGTGAGTAGTATCGGTAGTGGTGGGTAGTATCGGTAGTGGTGGGTAGTATCGGTAGTGGTGGGTAGTATCGGTAGTGGTGGGTAGTATTGGTAGTGGTGGGTAGTATTGGTAGTGGTGAGTTGTATTGGTAGTGGTGAGTAGTATCGGTAGTGGTGGGTAGTATCGGTAGTGGTGGGTAGTATTGGTAGTGGTGGGTAGTATTGGTAGTGGTGAGTAGTATCGGTAGTGGTGAGTAGTATCGGTAGTGGTGGGTAGTATCGGTAGTGGTGGGTAGTATTGGTAGTGGTAGGTAGTATTGGTAGTGGTGGGTAGTATTGGTAGTGGTGGGTAGTATTGGTAGTGGTGAGTAGTATTGGTAGTGGTGGGTAGTATTGGTAGTGGTGGGTAGTATTGGTAGTGGTGGGTAGTATTGGTAGTGGTGGGTAGTATTGGTAGTGGTGGGTAGTATTGGTAGTGGTGGGTAGTATTGGTAGTGGTGGGTAGTATCGGTAGTGGTGGGTAGTATTGGTAGTGGTGGGTAGTATTGGTAGTGGTGGGTAGTATCGGTAGTGGTGGGTAGAGTAGTATTGGTAGTGGTGGGTAGTATTGGTAGTGGTGAGTAGTATCGGTAGTGGTGGGTAGTATTGGTAGTGGTGGGTAGTATTGGTAGTGGTGGGTAGTATTGGTAGTGGTGGGTAGTATTGGTAGTGGTGAGTAGTATTGGTAGTGGTGAGTAGTATCGGTAGTGGTGAGTAGTATTGGTAGTGGTGAGTAGTATTGGTAGTGGTGGGTAGTATTGGTAGTGGTGAGTAGTATTGGTAGTGGTGGGTAGTATTGGTAGTGGTGAGTAGTATTGGTAGTGGTGAGTAGTATTGGTAGTGGTGAGTAGTATTGGTAGTGGTGAGTAGTATTGGTAGTGGTGGGTAGTATTGGTAGTGGTGAGTAGTATTGGTAGTGGTGGGTAGTATTGGTAGTGGTGAGTAGTATTGGTAGTGGTGAGTAGTATTGGTAGTGGTGAGTAGTATCGGTAGTGGTGAGTAGTATCGGTAGTGGTGAGTAGTATTGGTAGTGGTGGGTAGCATTGGTAGTGGTGAGTAGTATTGGTAGTGGTGGGTAGTATTGGTAGTGGTGAGTAGTATTGGTAGTGGTGAGTAGTATTGGTAGTGGTGAGTAGTATCGGTAGTGGTGAGTAGTATCGGTAGTGGTGAGTAGTATTGGTAGTGGTGAGTAGTATTGGTAGTGGTGAGTAGTATTGGTAGTGGTGAGTAGTATTGGTAGTGGTGAGTAGTATTGGTAGTGGTGAGTAGTATCGGTAGTGGTGAGTAGTATTGGTAGTGGTGAGTAGGATTGGTAGTGGTGGGTAGTATTGGTAGTGGTGGGTAGTATTGGTAGTGGTGAGTAGTATTGGTAGTGGTGAGTAGTATTGGTAGTGGTGAGTAGTATTGGTAGTGGTGAGTAGTATCGGTAGTGGTGAGTAGTATTGGTAGTGGTGGGTAGTATTGGTAGTGGTGAGTAGTATTGGTAGTGGTGGGTAGTATTGGTAGTGGTGAGTAGTATTGGTAGTGGTGAGTAGTATTGGTAGTGGTGAGTAGTATCGGTAGTGGTGAGTAGTATCGGTAGTGGTGAGTAGTATTGGTAGTGGTGAGTAGTATTGGTAGTGGTGAGTAGTATTGGTAGTGGTGAGTAGTATTGGTAGTGGTGAGTAGTATTGGTAGTGGTGAGTAGTATTGGTAGTGGTGAGTAGTATTGGTAGTGGTGAGTAGTATCGGTAGTGGTGAGTAGTATTGGTAGTGGTGAGTAGGATTGGTAGTGGTGGGTAGTATCGGTAGTGGTGGGTAGTATTGGTAGTGGTGGGTAGTATTGGTAGTGGTGGGTAGTATAGGTAGTGGCGGGTAGTATCGGTAGTGGTGGGTAGTATTGGTAGTGGTGGGTAGTATTGGTAGTGGTGGGTAGTATTGGTAGTGGTGGGTAGTATTGGTAGTGGTGAGTAGTATTGGTAGTGGTGGGTAGTATTGGTAGTGGTGGGTAGTATCGGTATTGGTGGGTAGTATCAGTAGTGGTGGGTAGTATTGGTAGTGGTGGGTAGTATTGGTAGTGGTGGGTAGTATTGGTAGTGGTGGGTAGTATCGGTAGTGGTGGGTAGTATCGGTAGTGGTGGGTAGTATTGGTAGTGGTGGGTAGTATTGGTAGTGGTGAGTAGTATTGGTAGTGGTGAGTAGTATTGGTAGTGGTGAGTAGTATTGGTAGTGGTGGGTAGTATTGGTAGTGGTGGGTAGTATTGGTAGTGGTGAGTAGTATTGGTAGTGGTGAGTAGTATCGGTAGTGGTGGGTAGTATCGGTAGTGGTGGGTAGTATTGGTAGTGGTGGGTAGTATTGGTAGTGGTGGGTAGTATTGGTAGTGGTGAGTAGTATTGGTAGTGGTGAGTAGTATCGGTAGTGGTGGGTAGTATCGGTAGTGGTGGGTAGTATTGGTAGTGGTGGGTAGTATTGGTAGTGGTGGGTAGTATTGGTAGTGGTGAGTAGTATTGGTAGTGGTGAGTAGTATCGGTAGTGGTGGGTAGTATCGGTAGTGGTGGGTAGTATAGGTAGTGGTGGGTAGTATCGGTAGTGGTGGGTAGTATCGGTAGTGGTGGGTAGTATCGGTAGTGGTGGGTAGTATTGGTAGTGGTGGGTAGTATTGGTAGTGGTGAGTTGTATTGGTAGTGGTGAGTAGTATCGGTTGTGGTGGGTAGTATCGGTAGTGGTGGGTAGTATTGGTAGTGGTGGGTAGTATTGGTAGTGGTGGGTAGTATTGGTAGTGGTGAGTAGTATTGGTAGTGGTGAGTAGTATCGGTAGTGGTGGGTAGTATCGGTAGTGGTGGGTAGTATTGGTAGTGGTGGGTAGTATTGGTAGTGGTGGGTAGTATTGGTAGTGGTGAGTAGTATTGGTAGTGGTGGGTAGTATTGGTAGTGGTGAGTAGTATTGGTAGTGGTGGGTAGTATTGGTAGTGGTGGGTAGTATTGGTAGTGGTGGGTAGTATTGGTAGTGGTGGGTCGTATTGGTAGTGGTGGGTAGTATTGGTAGTGGTGAGTAGTATCGGTAGTGGTGGGTAGTATTGGTAGTGGTGGGTAGTATTGGTAGTGGTGGGTAGTATTGGTAGTGGTGGGTAGTATTGGTAGTGGTGAGTAGTATTGGTAGTGGTGAGTAGTGTTGGTAGTGGTGGGTAGTATTGGTAGTGGTGGGTAGTATTGGTAGTGGTGGGTAGTATTGGTAGTGGTGGGTAGTATTGGTAGTGGTGAGTAGTATTGGTAGTGGTATTGGTAGTGGTGGGTAGTATCGGTAGTGGTGGGTAGTATCGGTAGTGGTGGGTAGTATTGGTAGTGGTGGGTAGTATTGGTAGTGGTGGGTAGTATTGGTAGTGGTGAGTAGTATTGGTAGTGGTGAGTAGTATTGGTAGTGGTATTGGTAGTGGTGGGTAGTATCGGTAGTGGTGGGTAGAGTAGTATTGGTAGTGGTGGGTAGTATTGGTAGTGGTGAGTAGTATCGGTAGTGGTGGGTAGTATTGGTAGTGGTGGGTAGTATTGGTAGTGGTGGGTAGTATTGGTAGTGGTGGGTAGTATTGGTAGTGGTGGGTAGTATCGGTAGTGGTGGGTAGTATTGGTAGTGGTGAGTAGTATTGGTAGTGGTGAGTAGTATTGGTAGTGGTGAGTAGTATTGGTAGTGGTGGGTAGTATTGGTAGTGGTGGGGAGTATTGGTAGTGGTGAGTAGTATCGGTAGTGGTGGGTAGTATCGGTAGTGTTGGGTAGTATTGGTAGTGGTGGGTAGTATTGGTAGTGGTGGGTAGTATTGGTAGTGGTGAGTAGTATTGGTAGTGGTGAGTAGTATCGGTAGTGGTGGGTAGTATCGGTAGTGGTGGGTAGTATTGGTAGTGGTGGGTAGTATTGGTAGTGGTGGGTAGTATTGGTAGTGGTGAGTAGTATTGGTAGTGGTGAGTAGTATTGGTAGTGGTGGGTAGTATCGGTAGTGGTGGGTAGTATCGGTAGTGGTGGGTAGTATCGGTAGTGGTGGGTAGTATTGGTAGTGGCGGGTAGTATTGGTAGTGGTGAGTTGTATTGGTAGTGGTGAGTAGTATCGGTAGTGGTGGGTAGTATCGGTAGTGGTGGGTAGTATTGGTAGTGGTGAGTAGTATTGGTAGTGGTGAGTAGTATTGGTAGTGGTGAGTAGTATCGGTAGTGGTGGGTAGTATCGGTAGTGGTGGGTAGTATTGGTAGTGGTGGGTAGTATTGGTAGTGGTGGGTAGTATTGGTAGTGGTGAGTAGTATTGGTAGTGGTGAGTAGTATCGGTAGTGGTGGGTAGTATCGGTAGTGGTGGGTAGTATTGGTAGTGGTGGGTAGTATTGGTAGTGGTGAGTAGTATTGGTAGTGGTGAGTAGTATTGGTAGTGGTGGGTAGTATCGGTAGTGGTGGGTAGTATCGGTAGTGGTGGGTAGTATCGGTAGTGGTGGGTAGTATTGGTAGTGGTGGGTAGTATTGGTAGTGGTGAGTTGTATCGGTAGTGGTGAGTAGTATCGGTAGTGGTGGGTAGTATCGGTAGTGGTGGGTAGTATTGGTAGTGGTGGGTAGTATTGGTAGTGGTGAGTAGTATTGGTAGTGGTGAGTAGTATCGGTAGTGGTGGGTAGTATCGGTAGTGGTGGGTAGTATCGGTAGTGGTGGGTAGTATCGGTAGTGGTGGGTAGTATTGGTAGTGGTGGGTAGTATTGGTAGTGGTGAGTTGTATTGGTAGTGGTGAGTAGTATCGGTAGTGGTGGGTAGTATCGGTAGTGGTGGGTAGTATCGGTAGTGGTGGGTAGTATTGGTAGTGGTGAGTAGTATCGGTAGTGGTGAGTAGTATCGGTAGTGGTGGGTAGTATCGGTAGTGGTGGGTAGTATTGGTAGTGGTGGGTAGTATTGGTAGTGGTGGGTAGTATTGGTAGTGGTGGGTAGTATTGGTAGTGGTGAGTAGTATTGGTAGTGGTGGGTAGTATTGGTAGTGGTGGGTAGTATTGGTAGTGGTGGGTAGTATTGGTAGTGGTGGGTAGTATTGGTAGTGGTGGGTAGTATTGGTAGTGGTGGGTAGTATTGGTAGTGGTGGGTAGTATCGGTAGTGGTGGGTAGTATCGGTAGTGGTGGGTAGTATTGGTAGTGGTGGGTAGTATTGGTAGTGGTGGGTAGTATTGGTAGTGGTGAGTAGTATTGGTAGTGGTGGGTAGTATTGGTAGTGGTGAGTAGTATCGGTAGTGGTGGGTAGTATTGGTAGTGGTGGGTAGTATCGGTAGTGGTGGGTAGTATCGGTAGTGGTGGGTAGTATTGGTAGTGGTGGGTAGTATTGGTAGTGGTGAGTAGTATTGGTAGTGGTGAGTAGTATTGGTAGTGGTATTGGTAGTGGTGGGTAGTATCGGTAGTGGTGGGTAGAGTAGTATTGGTAGTGGTGGGTAGTATTGGTAGTGGTGAGTAGTATTGGTAGTGGTGAGTAGTATTGGTAGTGGTGAGTAGTATTGGTAGTGGTGAGTAGTATTGGTAGTGGTGAGTAGTATTGGTAGTGGTGGGTAGTATTGGTAGTGGTGAGTAGTATTGGTAGTGGTGGGTAGTATTGGTAGTGGTGAGTAGTATTGGTAGTGGTGAGTAGGATTGGTAGTGGTGGGTAGTATTGGTAGTGGTGGGTAGTATTGGTAGTGGTGAGTAGTATTGGTAGTGGTGAGTAGTATTGGTAGTGGTGAGTAGTATTGGTAGTGGTGAGTAGTATCGGTAGTGGTGAGTAGTATTGGTAGTGGTGGGTAGTATTGGTAGTGGTGAGTAGTATTGGTAGTGGTGGGTAGTATTGGTAGTGGTGAGTAGTATTGGTAGTGGTGAGTAGTATTGGTAGTGGTGAGTAGTATTGGTAGTGGTGAGTAGTATCGGTAGTGGTGAGTAGTATTGGTAGTGGTGAGTAGTATTGGTAGTGGTGAGTAGTATTGGTAGTGGTGAGTAGTATTGGTAGTGGTGAGTAGTATTGGTAGTGGTGAGTAGTATTGGTAGTGGTGAGTAGTATTGGTAGTGGTGAGTAGTATCGGTAGTGGTGAGTAGTATTGGTAGTGGTGAGTAGGATCGGTAGTGGTGGGTAGTATCGGTAGTAGTGGGTAGTATTGGTAGTGGTGGGTAGTATTGGTAGTGGTGGGTAGTATAGGTAGTGGTGGGTAGTATCGGTAGTGGTGGGTAGTATTGGTAGTGGTGGGTAGTATTGGTAGTGGTGGGTAGTATTGGTAGTGGTGGGTAGTATTGGTAGTGGTGAGTAGTATTGGTAGTGGTGGGTAGTATTGGTAGTGGTGGGTAGTATCGGTATTGGTGGGTAGTATCAGTAGTGGTGGGTAGTATTGGTAGTGGTGGGTAGTATTGGTAGTGGTGGGTAGTATTGGTAGTGGTGGGTAGTATCGGTAGTGGTGGGTAGTATCGGTAGTGGTGGGTAGTATTGGTAGTGGTGGGTAGTATTGGTAGTGGTGAGTAGTATTGGTAGTGGTGAGTAGTATTGGTAGTGGTGAGTAGTATTGGTAGTGGTGGGTAGTATTGGTAGTGGTGGGTAGTATTGGTAGTGGTGAGTAGTATTGGTAGTGGTGAGTAGTATCGGTAGTGGTGGGTAGTATCGGTAGTGGTGGGTAGTATTGGTAGTGGTGGGTAGTATTGGTAGTGGTGGGTAGTATTGGTAGTGGTGAGTAGTATTGGTAGTGGTGAGTAGTATCGGTAGTGGTGGGTAGTATCGGTAGTGGTGGGTAGTATTGGTAGTGGTGGGTAGTATTGGTAGTGGTGGGTAGTATTGGTAGTGGTGAGTAGTATTGGTAGTGGTGAGTAGTATCGGTAGTGGTGGGTAGTATCGGTAGTGGTGGGTAGTATAGGTAGTGGTGGGTAGTATCGGTAGTGGTGGGTAGTATCGGTAGTGGTGGGTAGTATTGGTAGTGGTGGGTAGTATTGGTAGTGGTGAGTTGTATTGGTAGTGGTGAGTAGTATCGGTAGTGGTGGGTAGTATCGGTAGTGGTGGGTAGTATCGGTAGTGGTGGGTAGTATTGGTAGTGGTGGGTAGTATTGGTAGTGGTGGGTAGTATTGGTAGTGGTGAGTAGTATTGGTAGTGGTGAGTAGTATCGGTAGTGGTGGGTAGTATCGGTAGTGGTGGGTAGTATAGGTATTGGTGGGTAGTATCGATAGTGGTGGGTAGTATCGGTAGTGGTGGGTAGTATCGGTAGTGGTGGGTAGTATTGGTAGTGGTGGGTAGTATTGGTAGTGGTGAGTTGTATTGGTAGTGGTGAATAGTATCGGTAGTGGTGGGTAGTATCGGTAGTGGTGGGTAGTATTGGTAGTGGTGGGTAGTATTGGTAGTGGTGGGTAGTATTGGTAGTGGTGAGTAGTATTGGTAGTGGTGAGTAGTATCGGTAGTGGTGGGTAGTATCGGTAGTGGTGGGTAGTATTGGTAGTGGTGGGTAGTATTGGTAGTGGTGGGTAGTATTGGTAGTGGTGAGTAGTATTGGTAGTGGTGGGTAGTATTGGTAGTGGTGAGTAGTATTGGTAGTGGTGGGTAGTATTGGTAGTGGTGGGTAGTATTGGTAGTGGTGGGTAGTATTGGTAGTGGTGGGTCGTATTGGTAGTGGTGGGTAGTATTGGTAGTGGTGAGTAGTATCGGTAGTGGTGGGTAGTATTGGTAGTGGTGGGTAGTATTGGTAGTGGTGGGTAGTATTGGTAGTGGTGGGTAGTATTGGTAGTGGTGAGTAGTATTGGTAGTGGTGAGTAGTATTGGTAGTGGTGGGTAGTATTGGTAGTGGTGGGTAGTATTGGTAGTGGTGGGTAGTATTGGTAGTGGTGGGTAGTATTGGTAGTGGTGAGTAGTATTGGTAGTGGTATTGGTAGTGGTGGGTAGTATCGGTAGTGGTGGGTAGTATCGGTAGTGGTGGGTAGTATTGGTAGTGGTGGGTAGTATTGGTAGTGGTGGGTAGTATTGGTAGTGGTGAGTAGTATTGGTAGTGGTGAGTAGTATTGGTAGTGGTATTGGTAGTGGTGGGTAGTATCGGTAGTGGTGGGTAGAGTAGTATTGGTAGTGGTGGGTAGTATTGGTAGTGGTGAGTAGTATCGGTAGTGGTGGGTAGTATTGGTAGTGGTGGGTAGTATTGGTAGTGGTGGGTAGTATTGGTAGTGGTGGGTAGTATTGGTAGTGGTGGGTAGTATCGGTAGTGGTGGGTAGTATTGGTAGTGGTGAGTAGTATTGGTAGTGGTGAGTAGTATCGGTAGTGGTGAGTAGTATTGGTAGTGGTGGGTAGTATTGGTAGTGGTGGGGAGTATTGGTAGTGGTGAGTAGTATCGGTAGTGGTGGGTAGTATCGGTAGTGGTGGGTAGTATTGGTAGTGGTGGGTAGTATTGGTAGTGGTGAGTAGTATTGGTAGTGGTGAGTAGTATCGGTAGTGGTGGGTAGTATCGGTAGTGGTGGGTAGTATTGGTAGTGGTGGGTAGTATTGGTAGTGGTGAGTAGTATTGGTAGTGGTGAGTAGTATTGGTAGTGGTGGGTAGTATCGGTAGTGGTGGGTAGTATCGGTAGTGGTGGGTAGTATCGGTAGTGGTGGGTAGTATTGGTAGTGGTGGGTAGTATTGGTAGTGGTGAGTTGTATTGGTAGTGGTGAGTAGTATCGGTAGTGGTGGGTAGTATCGGTAGTGGTGGGTAGTATTGGTAGTGGTGGGTAGTATTGGTAGTGGTGGGTAGTATTGGTAGTGGTGAGTAGTATTGGTAGTGGTGGGTAGTATTGGTAGTGGTGAGTAGTATTGGTAGTGGTGGGTAGTATTGGTAGTGGTGGGTAGTATTGGTAGTGGTGGGTAGTATTGGTAGTGGTGGGTCGTATTGGTAGTGGTGGGTAGTATTGGTAGTGGTGAGTAGTATCGGTAGTGGTGGGTAGTATTGGTAGTGGTGGGTAGTATTGGTAGTGGTGGGTAGTATTGGTAGTGGTGGGTAGTATTGGTAGTGGTGAGTAGTATTGGTAGTGGTGAGTAGTATTGGTAGTGGTGGGTAGTATTGGTAGTGGTGGGTAGTATTGGTAGTGGTGGGTAGTATTGGTAGTGGTGGGTAGTATTGGTAGTGGTGAGTAGTATTGGTAGTGGTATTGGTAGTGGTGGGTAGTATCGGTAGTGGTGGGTAGTATCGGTAGTGGTGGGTAGTATTGGTAGTGGTGGGTAGTATTGGTAGTGGTGGGTAGTATTGGTAGTGGTGAGTAGTATTGGTAGTGGTGAGTAGTATTGGTAGTGGTATTGGTAGTGGTGGGTAGTATCGGTAGTGGTGGGTAGAGTAGTATTGGTAGTGGTGGGTAGTATTGGTAGTGGTGAGTAGTATCGGTAGTGGTGGGTAGTATTGGTAGTGGTGGGTAGTATTGGTAGTGGTGGGTAGTATTGGTAGTGGTGGGTAGTATTGGTAGTGGTGGGTAGTATCGGTAGTGGTGGGTAGTATTGGTAGTGGTGAGTAGTATTGGTAGTGGTGAGTAGTATCGGTAGTGGTGAGTAGTATTGGTAGTGGTGGGTAGTATTGGTAGTGGTGGGGAGTATTGGTAGTGGTGAGTAGTATCGGTAGTGGTGGGTAGTATCGGTAGTGGTGGGTAGTATTGGTAGTGGTGGGTAGTATTGGTAGTGGTGAGTAGTATTGGTAGTGGTGAGTAGTATCGGTAGTGGTGGGTAGTATCGGTAGTGGTGGGTAGTATTGGTAGTGGTGGGTAGTATTGGTAGTGGTGAGTAGTATTGGTAGTGGTGAGTAGTATTGGTAGTGGTGGGTAGTATCGGTAGTGGTGGGTAGTATCGGTAGTGGTGGGTAGTATCGGTAGTGGTGGGTAGTATTGGTAGTGGTGGGTAGTATTGGTAGTGGTGAGTTGTATTGGTAGTGGTGAGTAGTATCGGTAGTGGTGGGTAGTATCGGTAGTGGTGGGTAGTATTGGTAGTGGTGGGTAGTATTGGTAGTGGTGAGTAGTATTGGTAGTGGTGAGTAGTATTGGTAGTGGTGAGTAGTATCGGTAGTGGTGGGTAGTATCGGTAGTGGTGGGTAGTATTGGTAGTGGTGGGTAGTATTGGTAGTGGTGAGTTGTATTGGTAGTGGTGAGTAGTATCGGTAGTGGTGGGTAGTATCGGTAGTGGTGGGTAGTATTGGTAGTGGTGGGTAGTATTGGTAGTGGTGGGTAGTATTGGTAGTGGTGAGTAGTATTGGTAGTGGTGAGTAGTATCGGTAGTGGTGGGTAGTATCGGTAGTGGTGGGTAGTATTGGTAGTGGTGGGTAGTATTGGTAGTGGTGGGTAGTATTGGTAGTGGTGAGTAGTATTGGTAGTGGTGGGTAGTATTGGTAGTGGTGAGTAGTATTGGTAGTGGTGGGTAGTATTGGTAGTGGTGGGTAGTATTGGTAGTGGTGGGTAGTATTGGTAGTGGTGGGTCGTATTGGTAGTGGTGGGTAGTATTGGTAGTGGTGAGTAGTATCGGTAGTGGTGGGTAGTATTGGTAGTGGTGGGTAGTATTGGTAGTGGTGGGTAGTATTGGTAGTGGTGGGTAGTATTGGTAGTGGTGAGTAGTATTGGTAGTGGTGAGTAGTATTGGTAGTGGTGGGTAGTATTGGTAGTGGTGGGTAGTATTGGTAGTGGTGGGTAGTATTGGTAGTGGTGGGTAGTATTGGTAGTGGTATTGGTAGTGGTGGGTAGTATCGGTAGTGGTGGGTAGTATCGGTAGTGGTGGGTAGTATTGGTAGTGGTGGGTAGTATTGGTAGTGGTGGGTAGTATTGGTAGTGGTGAGTAGTATTGGTAGTGGTGAGTAGTATTGGTAGTGGTATTGGTAGTGGTGGGTAGTATCGGTAGTGGTGGGTAGAGTAGTATTGGTAGTGGTGGGTAGTATTGGTAGTGGTGAGTAGTATCGGTAGTGGTGGGTAGTATTGGTAGTGGTGGGTAGTATTGGTAGTGGTGGGTAGTATTGGTAGTGGTGGGTAGTATTGGTAGTGGTGGGTAGTATCGGTAGTGGTGGGTAGTATTGGTAGTGGTGAGTAGTATTGGTAGTGGTGAGTAGTATTGGTAGTGGTGAGTAGTATTGGTAGTGGTGGGTAGTATTGGTAGTGGTGGGGAGTATTGGTAGTGGTGAGTAGTATCGGTAGTGGTGGGTAGTATCGGTAGTGGTGGGTAGTATTGGTAGTGGTGGGTAGTATTGGTAGTGGTGAGTAGTATTGGTAGTGGTGAGTAGTATCGGTAGTGGTGGGTAGTATCGGTAGTGGTGGGTAGTATTGGTAGTGGTGGGTAGTATTGGTAGTGGTGAGTAGTATTGGTAGTGGTGAGTAGTATTGGTAGTGGTGGGTAGTATCGGTAGTGGTGGGTAGTATCGGTAGTGGTGGGTAGTATCGGTAGTGGTGGGTAGTATTGGTAGTGGTGGGTAGTATTGGTAGTGGTGAGTTGTATTGGTAGTGGTGAGTAGTATCGGTAGTGGTGGGTAGTATCGGTAGTGGTGGGTAGTATTGGTAGTGGTGGGTAGTATTGGTAGTGGTGAGTAGTATTGGTAGTGGTGAGTAGTATTGGTAGTGGTGAGTAGTATCGGTAGTGGTGGGTAGTATCGGTAGTGGTGGGTAGTATTGGTAGTGGTGGGTAGTATTGGTAGTGGTGGGTAGTATTGGTAGTGGTGAGTAGTATTGGTAGTGGTGAGTAGTATCGGTAGTGGTGGGTAGTATCGGTAGTGGTGGGTAGTATTGGTAGTGGTGGGTAGTATTGGTAGTGGTGAGTAGTATTGGTAGTGGTGAGTAGTATTGGTAGTGGTGGGTAGTATCGGTAGTGGTGGGTAGTATCGGTAGTGGTGGGTAGTATCGGTTGTGGTGGGTAGTATTGGTAGTGGTGGGTAGTATTGGTAGTGGTGAGTTGTATCGGTAGTGGTGAGTAGTATCGGTAGTGGTGGGTAGTATCGGTAGTGGTGGGTAGTATTGGTAGTGGTGGGTAGTATTGGTAGTGGTGAGTAGTATTGGTAGTGGTGAGTAGTATCGGTAGTGGTGGGTAGTATCGGTAGTGGTGGGTAGTATCGGTAGTGGTGGGTAGTATTGGTAGTGGTGGGTAGTATTGGTAGTGGTGAGTTGTATTGGTAGTGGTGAGTAGTATCGGTAGTGGTGGGTAGTATCGGTAGTGGTGGGTAGTATTGGTAGTGGTGGGTAGTATTGGTAGTGGTGAGTAGTATCGGTAGTGGTGAGTAGTATCGGTAGTGGTGGGTAGTATCGGTAGTGGTGGGTAGTATTGGTAGTGGTGGGTAGTATTGGTAGTGGTGGGTAGTATTGGTAGTGGTGGGTAGTATTGGTAGTGGTGAGTAGTATTGGTAGTGGTGGGTAGTATTGGTAGTGGTGGGTAGTATTGGTAGTGGTGGGTAGTATTGGTAGTGGTGGGTAGTATTGGTAGTGGTGGGTAGTATTGGTAGTGGTGGGTAGTATCGGTAGTGGTGGGTAGTATCGGTAGTGGTGGGTAGTATCGGTAGTGGTGGGTAGTATTGGTAGTGGTGGGTAGTATTGGTAGTGGTGGGTAGTATTGGTAGTGGTGAGTAGTATTGGTAGTGGTGGGTAGTATTGGTAGTGGTGAGTAGTATCGGTAGTGGTGGGTAGTATTGGTAGTGGTGGGTAGTATCGGTAGTGGTGGGTAGTATCGGTAGTGGTGGGTAGTATTGGTAGTGGTGGGTAGTATTGGTAGTGGTGAGTAGTATTGGTAGTGGTGAGTAGTATTGGTAGTGGTATTGGTAGTGGTGGGTAGTATCGGTAGTGGTGGGTAGAGTAGTATTGGTAGTGGTGGGTAGTATTGGTAGTGGTGAGTAGTATCGGTAGTGGTGGGTAGTATTGGTAGTGGTGGGTAGTATTGGTAGTGGTGGGTAGTATTGGTAGTGGTGGGTAGTATTGGTAGTGGTGAGTAGTATTGGTAGTGGTGAGTAGTATCGGTAGTGGTGAGTAGTATTGGTAGTGGTGAGTAGTATTGGTAGTGGTGGGTAGTATTGGTAGTGGTGAGTAGTATTGGTAGTGGTGAGTAGTATTGGTAGTGGTGAGTAGTATTGGTAGTGGTGAGTAGTATTGGTAGTGGTGAGTAGTATTGGTAGTGGTGGGTAGTATTGGTAGTGGTGAGTAGTATTGGTAGTGGTGAGTAGTATTGGTAGTGGTGAGTAGTATTGGTAGTGGTGAGTAGTATTGGTAGTGGTGGGTAGTATTGGTAGTGGTGGGTAGTATTGGTAGTGGTGAGTAGTATTGGTAGTGGTGAGTAGTATCGGTAGTGGTGGGTAGTATCGGTAGTGGTGGGTAGTATTGGTAGTGGTGGGTAGTATTGGTAGTGGTGAGTAGTATTGGTAGTGGTGAGTAGTATTGGTAGTGGTGGGTAGTATCGGTAGTGGTGGGTAGTATCGGTAGTGGTGGGTAGTATCGGTTGTGGTGGGTAGTATTGGTAGTGGTGGGTAGTATTGGTAGTGGTGAGTTGTATCGGTAGTGGTGAGTAGTATCGGTAGTGGTGGGTAGTATCGGTAGTGGTGGGTAGTATTGGTAGTGGTGGGTAGTATTGGTAGTGGTGAGTAGTATTGGTAGTGGTGAGTAGTATCGGTAGTGGTGGGTAGTATCGGTAGTGGTGGGTAGTATCGGTAGTGGTGGGTAGTATTGGTAGTGGTGGGTAGTATTGGTAGTGGTGAGTAGTATTGGTAGTGGTGAGTAGTATCGGTAGTGGTGGGTAGTATCGGTAGTGGTGGGTAGTATTGGTAGTGGTGGGTAGTATTGGTAGTGGTGAGTAGTATCGGTAGTGGTGAGTAGTATCGGTAGTGGTGGGTAGTATCGGTAGTGGTGGGTAGTATTGGTAGTGGTGGGTAGTATTGGTAGTGGTGGGTAGTATTGGTAGTGGTGGGTAGTATTGGTAGTGGTGAGTAGTATTGGTAGTGGTGGGTAGTATTGGTAGTGGTGGGTAGTATTGGTAGTGGTGGGTAGTATTGGTAGTGGTGGGTAGTATTGGTAGTGGTGGGTAGTATTGGTAGTGGTGGGTAGTATCGGTAGTGGTGGGTAGTATCGGTAGTGGTGGGTAGTATCGGTAGTGGTGGGTAGTATTGGTAGTGGTGGGTAGTATTGGTAGTGGTGGGTAGTATTGGTAGTGGTGAGTAGTATTGGTAGTGGTGGGTAGTATTGGTAGTGGTGAGTAGTATCGGTAGTGGTGGGTAGTATTGGTAGTGGTGGGTAGTATCGGTAGTGGTGGGTAGTATCGGTAGTGGTGGGTAGTATTGGTAGTGGTGGGTAGTATTGGTAGTGGTGAGTAGTATTGGTAGTGGTGAGTAGTATTGGTAGTGGTATTGGTAGTGGTGGGTAGTATCGGTAGTGGTGGGTAGAGTAGTATTGGTAGTGGTGGGAGTATTGGTAGTGGTGAGTAGTATCGGTAGTGGTGGGTAGTATTGGTAGTGGTGGGTAGTATTGGTAGTGGTGGGTAGTATTGGTAGTGGTGGGTAGTATTGGTAGTGGTGAGTAGTATTGGTAGTGGTGAGTAGTATCGGTAGTGGTGAGTAGTATTGGTAGTGGTGAGTAGTATTGGTAGTGGTGGGTAGTATTGGTAGTGGTGAGTAGTATTGGTAGTGGTGAGTAGTATTGGTAGTGGTGAGTAGTATTGGTAGTGGTGAGTAGTATTGGTAGTGGTGAGTAGTATTGGTAGTGGTGAGTAGTATTGGTAGTGGTGAGTAGTATCGGTAGTGGTGAGTAGTATTGGGGTAGTGGTGAGTAGTATCGGTAGTGGTGAGTAGTATTGGTAGTGGTGAGTAGTATTGGTAGTGGTGGGTAGTATTGGTAGTGGTGAGTAGTATTGGTAGTGGTGAGTAGTATTGGTAGTGGTGAGTAGTATTGGTAGTGGTGAGTAGTATTGGTAGTGGTGAGTAGTATTGGTAGTGGTGGGTAGTATTGGTAGTGGTGAGTAGTATTGGTAGTGGTGAGTAGTATTGGTAGTGGTGAGTAGTATTGGTAGTGGTGAGTAGTATTGGTAGTGGTGAGTAGTATTGGTAGTGGTGGGTAGTATTGGTAGTGGTGAGTAGTATTGGTAGTGGTGAGTAGTATCGGTAGTGGTGAGTAGTATGGGTAGTGGTGAGTAGTATTGGTAGTGGTGAGTAGTATTGGTAGTGGTGAGTAGTATCGGTAGTGGTGAGTAGTATTGGTAGTGGTGAGTAGTATTGGTAGTGGTGGGTAGTATTGGTAGTGGTGAGTAGTATTGGTAGTGGTGAGTAGTATTGGTAGTGGTGAGTAGTATTGGTAGTGGTGTGTAGTATTGGTAGTGGTGGCTAGTATCGGTAGTGGTGGGTAGTATTGGTAGTGGTGGGTAGTATTGGTAGTGGTGAGTAGTATTGGTAGTGGTGGGTAGTATTGGTAGTGGTGAGTAGTATCGGTAGTGGTGGGTAGTATCGGTAGTGGTGGGTAGTATAGGTAGTGGTGGGTAGTATAGGTAGTGGTGGGTAGTATCGGTAGTGGTGGGTAGTATTGGTAGTGGTGGGTAGTATTGGTAGTGGTGGGTAGTATCGGTAGTGGTGGGTAGTATCGGTAGTGGTGGGTAGTATTGGTAGTGGTGGGTAGTATTGGTAGTGGTGAGTAGTATTGGTAGTGGTGAGTAGTATTGGTAGTGGTGAGTAGTATTGGTAGTGGTGGGTAGTATTGGTAGTGGTGGGTAGTATTGGTAGTGGTGAGTAGTATCGGTAGTGGTGAGTAGTATCGGTAGTGGTGGGTAGTATCGGTAGTGGTGGGTAGTATTGGTAGTGGTGGGTAGTATTGGTAGTGGTGGGTAGTATTGGTAGTGGTGAGTAGTATTGGTAGTGGTGAGTAGTATCGGTAGTGGTGGGTAGTATCGGTAGTGGTGGGTAGTATTGGTAGTGGTGGGTAGTATTGGTAGTGGTGGGTAGTATTGGTAGTGGTGAGTAGTATTGGTAGTGGTGGGTAGTATTGGTAGTGGTGAGTAGGATTGGTAGTGGTGGGTAGTATCGGTAGTGGTGGGTAGTATTGGTAGTGGTGGGTAGTATTGGTAGTGGTGGGTAGTATAGGTAGTGGTGGGTAGTATCGGTAGTGGTGGGTAGTATTGGTAGTGGTGGGTAGTATTGGTAGTGGTGGGTAGTATTGGTAGTGGTGAGTAGTATTGGTAGTGGTGGGTAGTATTGGTAGTGGTGGGTAGTATCGGTATTGGTGGGTAGTATCGGTAGTGGTGGGTAGTATTGGTAGTGGTGGGTAGTATTGGTAGTGGTGGGTAGTATTGGTAGTGGTGAGTAGTATTGGTAGTGGTGAGTAGTATCGGTAGTGGTGAGTAGTATTGGTAGTGGTGAGTAGTATTGGTAGTGGTGGGTAGTATTGGTAGTGGTGAGTAGTATTGGTAGTGGTGAGTAGTATTGGTAGTGGTGGGTAGTATCGGTAGTGGTGGGTAGTATTGGTAGTGGTGGGTAGTATTAGTAGTGGTGAGTAGTATCGGTAGTGGTGGGTAGTATCGGTAGTGGTGGGTAGTATAGGTAGTGGTGGGTAGTATAGGTAGTGGTGGGTAGCATCGGTAGTGGTGGGTAGTATTGGCAGTGGTAGGTAGTATCGGTAGTGGTGGGTAGTATCGGTAGTGGTGGGTAGTATTGGTAGTGGTGGGTAGTATTGGTAGTGGTGAGTAGTATTGGTAGTGGTGAGTAGTATTGGTAGTGGTGAGTAGTATTGGTAGTGGTGGGTAGTATTGGTAGTGGTGGGTAGTATTGGTAGTGGTGAGTAGTATTGGTAGTGGTGAGTAGTATCGGTAGTGGTGGGTAGTATCGGTAGTGGTGGGTAGTATTGGTAGTGTTGGGTAGTATTGGTAGTGGTGGGTAGTATTGGTAGTGGTGAGTAGTATTGGTAGTGGTGAGTAGTATCGGTAGTGGTGGGTAGTATCGGTAGTGGTGGTTAGTATTGGTAGTGGTGGGTAGTATTGGTAGTGGTGGGTAGTATTGGTAGTGGTGAGTAGTATTGGTAGTGGTGGGTAGTATTGGTAGTGGTGGGTAGTATTGGTAGTGGTGAGTAGTATTGGTAGTGGTGAGTAGTATTGGTAGTGGTGGGTAGTATTGGTAGTGGTGGGTAGTATTGGTAGTGGTGAGTAGTATTGGTAGTGGTGAGTAGTATCGGTAGTGGTGGGTAGTATCGGTAGTGGTGGGTAGTATTGGTTGTGGTGGGTAGTATTGGTAGTGGTGGGTAGTATTGGTAGTGGTGAGTAGTATTGGTAGTGGTGAGTAGTATCGGTAGTGGTGGGTAGTATCGGTAGTGGTGGGTAGTATTGGTAGTGGTGGGTAGTATTGGTAGTGGTGGGTAGTATTGGTAGTGGTGAGTAGTATCGGTAGTGGTGAGTAGTATCGGTAGTGGTGGGTAGTATCGGTAGTGGTGGGTAGTATAGGTAGTGGTGGGTAGTATCGGTAGTGGTGGGTAGTATCGGTAGTGGTGGGTAGTATCGGTAGTGGTGGGTAGTATTGGTAGTGGTGGGTAGTATTGGTAGTGGTGAGTTGTATTGGTAGTGGTGAGTAGTATCGGTAGTGGTGGGTAGTATCGGTAGTGGTGGGTAGTATTGGTAGTGGTGGGTAGTATTGGTAGTGGTGGGTAGTATTGGTAGTGGTGAGTAGTATTGGTAGTGGTGAGTAGTATCGGTAGTGGTGGGTAGTATCGGTAGTGGTGGGTAGTATTGGTAGTGGTGGGTAGTATTGGTAGTGGTGGGTAGTATTGGTAGTGGTGAGTAGTATTGGTAGTGGTGGGTAGTATTGGTAGTGGTGAGTAGTATTGGTAGTGGTGGGTAGTATTGGTAGTGGTGGGTAGTATTGGTAGTGGTGGGTAGTATTGGTAGTGGTGGGTCGAATTGGTAGTGGTGGGTAGTATTGGTAGTGGTGAGTAGTATCGGTAGTGGTGGGTAGTATTGGTAGTGGTGGGTAGTATTGGTAGTGGTGGGTAGTATTGGTAGTGGTGGGTAGTATTGGTAGTGGTGAGTAGTATTGGTAGTGGTGAGTAGTATTGGTAGTGGTGGGTAGTATTGGTAGTGGTGGGTAGTATTGGTAGTGGTGGGTAGTATTGGTAGTGGTGGGTAGTATTGGTAGTGGTGAGTAGTATTGGTAGTGATATTGGTAGTGGTGGGTAGTATCGGTAGTGGTGGGTAGTATCGGTAGTGGTGGGTAGTATTGGTAGTGGTGGGTAGTATTGGTAGTGGTGGGTAGTATTGGTAGTGGTGAGTAGTATTGGTAGTGGTATTGGTAGTGGTGGGTAGTATCGGTAGTGGTGGGTAGAGTAGTATTGGTAGTGGTGGGTAGTATTGGTAGTGGTGAGTAGTATCGGTAGTGGTGGGTAGTATTGGTAGTGGTGGGTAGTATTGGTAGTGGTGGGTAGTATTGGTAGTGGTGGGTAGTATTGGTAGTGGTGGGTCGTATCGGTAGTGGTGGGTAGTATTGGTAGTGGTGAGTAGTATTGGTAGTGGTGAGTAGTATTGGTAGTGGTGAGTAGTATTGGTAGTGGTGTGTAGTATTGGTAGTGGTGGGGAGTATTGGTAGTGGTGAGTAGTATCGGTAGTGGTGGGTAGTATCGGTAGTGGTGGGTAGTATTGGTAGTGGTGGGTAGTATTGGTAGTGGTGGGTAGTATTGGTAGTGGTGAGTAGTATTGGTAGTGGTGAGTAGTATCGGTAGTGGTGGGTAGTATCGGTAGTGGTGGGTAGTATAGGTAGTGGTGGGTAGTATCGGTAGTGGTGGGTAGTATCGGTAGTGGTGGGTAGTATCGGTAGTGGTGGGTAGTATTGGTAGTGGTGGGTAGTATTGGTAGTGGTGAGTTGTATTGGTAGTGGTGAGTAGTATCGGTAGTGGTGGGTAGTATCGGTAGTGGTGGGTAGTATTGGTAGTGGTGGGTAGTATTGGTAGTGGTGGGTAGTATTGGTAGTGGTGAGTAGTATTGGTAGTGGTGAGTAGTATCGGTAGTGGTGGGTAGTATCGGTAGTGGTGGGTAGTATTGGTAGTGGTGGGTAGTATTGGTAGTGGTGGGTAGTATTGGTAGTGGTGAGTAGTATTGGTAGTGGTGGGTAGTATTGGTAGTGGTGAGTAGTATTGGTAGTGGTGGGTAGTATTGGTAGTGGTGGGTAGTATTGGTAGTGGTGGGTAGTATTGGTAGTGGTGGGTCGAATTGGTAGTGGTGGGTAGTATTGGTAGTGGTGAGTAGTATCGGTAGTGGTGGGTAGTATTGGTAGTGGTGGGTAGTATTGGTAGTGGTGGGTAGTATTGGTAGTGGTGGGTAGTATTGGTAGTGGTGAGTAGTATTGGTAGTGGTGAGTAGTATTGGTAGTGGTGGGTAGTATTGGTAGTGGTGGGTAGTATTGGTAGTGGTGGGTAGTATTGGTAGTGGTGGGTAGTATTGGTAGTGGTGAGTAGTATTGGTAGTGATATTGGTAGTGGTGGGTAGTATCGGTAGTGGTGGGTAGTATCGGTAGTGGTGGGTAGTATTGGTAGTGGTGGGTAGTATTGGTAGTGGTGGGTAGTATTGGTAGTGGTGAGTAGTATTGGTAGTGGTGAGTAGTATTGGTAGTGGTATTGGTAGTGGTGGGTAGTATCGGTAGTGGTGGGTAGAGTAGTATTGGTAGTGGTGGGTAGTATTGGTAGTGGTGGGTAGTATTGGTAGTGGTGGGTAGTATCGGTAGTGGTGGGTAGTATTGGTAGTGGTGAGTAGTATTGGTAGTGGTGAGTAGTATTGGTAGTGGTGAGTAGTATTGGTAGTGGTGGGTAGTATTGGTAGTGGTGGGGAGTATTGGTAGTGGTGGGTAGTATCGGTAGTGGTGGGTAGTATCGGTAGTGGTGGGTAGTATTGGTAGTGGTGGGTAGTATTGGTAGTGGTGGGTAGTATTGGTAGTGGTGAGTAGTATCGGTAGTGGTGAGTAGTATCGGTAGTGGTGGGTAGTATCGGTAGTGGTGGGTAGTATTGGTAGTGGTGGGTAGTATTGGTAGTGGTGAGTAGTATTGGTAGTGGTGAGTAGTATTGGTAGTGGTGGGTAGTATCGGTAGTGGTGGGTAGTATCGGTAGTGGTGGGTAGTATCGGTAGTGGTGGGTAGTATTGGTAGTGGTGGGTAGTATTGGTAGTGGTGAGTTGTATTGGTAGTGGTGAGTAGTATCGGTAGTGGTGGGTAGTATCGGTAGTGGTGGGTAGTATTGGTAGTGGTGGGTAGTATTGGTAGTGGTGAGTAGTATTGGTAGTGGTGAGTAGTATTGGTAGTGGTGAGTAGTATCGGTAGTGGTGGGTAGTATCGGTAGTGGTGGGTAGTATTGGTAGTGGTGGGTAGTATTGGTAGTGGTGGGTAGTATTGGTAGTGGTGAGTAGTATTGGTAGTGGTGAGTAGTATCGGTAGTGGTGGGTAGTATCGGTAGTGGTGGGTAGTATTGGTAGTGGTGGGTAGTATTGGTAGTGGTGAGTAGTATTGGTAGTGGTGAGTAGTATTGGTAGTGGTGGGTAGTATCGGTAGTGGTGGGTAGTATCGGTAGTGGTGGGTAGTATCGGTAGTGGTGGGTAGTATTGGTAGTGGTGGGTAGTATTGGTAGTGGTGAGTTGTATTGGTAGTGGTGAGTAGTATCGGTAGTGGTGGGTAGTATCGGTAGTGGTGGGTAGTATTGGTAGTGGTGGGTAGTATTGGTAGTGGTGAGTAGTATTGGTAGTGGTGAGTAGTATCGGTAGTGGTGGGTAGTATCGGTAGTGGTGGGTAGTATCGGTAGTGGTGGGTAGTATCGGTAGTGGTGGGTAGTATTGGTAGTGGTGGGTAGTATTGGTAGTGGTGAGTTGTATTGGTAGTGGTGAGTAGTATCGGTAGTGGTGGGTAGTATTGGTAGTGGTGGGTAGTATTGGTAGTGGTGGGTAGTATTGGTAGTGGTGGGTAGTATTGGTAGTGGTGGGTAGTATCGGTAGTGGTGGGTAGTATCGGTAGTGGTGGGTAGTATCGGTAGTGGTGGGTAGTATTGGTAGTGGTGGGTAGTATTGGTAGTGGTGGGTAGTATTGGTAGTGGTGAGTAGTATTGGTAGTGGTGGGTAGTATTGGTAGTGGTGAGTAGTATCGGTAGTGGTGGGTAGTATTGGTAGTGGTGGGTAGTATCGGTAGTGGTGGGTAGTATCGGTAGTGGTGGGTAGTATTGGTAGTGGTGGGTAGTATTGGTAGTGGTGAGTAGTATTGGTAGTGGTGAGTAGTATTGGTAGTGGTATTGGTAGTGGTGGGTAGTATCGGTAGTGGTGGGTAGAGTAGTATTGGTAGTGGTGGGTAGTATTGGTAGTGGTGAGTAGTATCGGTAGTGGTGGGTAGTATTGGTAGTGGTGGGTAGTATCGGTAGTGGTGGGTAGTATTGGTAGTGGTGGGTAGTATTGGTAGTGGTGAGTAGTATTGGTAGTGGTGAGTAGTATTGGTAGTGGTGAGTAGTATTGGTAGTGGTGGGTAGTATTGGTAGTGGTGGGGAGTATTGGTAGTGGTGAGTAGTATCGGTAGTGGTGGGTAGTATCGGTAGTGGTGGGTAGTATTGGTAGTGGTGGGTAGTATTGGTAGTGGTGGGTAGTATTGGTAGTGGTGAGTAGTATTGGTAGTGGTGAGTAGTATCGGTAGTGGTGGGTAGTATCGGTAGTGGTGGGTAGTATAGGTAGTGGTGGGTAGTATCGGTAGTGGTGGGTAGTATCGGTAGTGGTGGGTAGTATCGGTAGTGGTGGGTAGTATTGGTAGTGGTGGGTAGTATTGGTAGTGGTGAGTTGTATTGGTAGTGGTGAGTAGTATCGGTAGTGGTGGGTAGTATCGGTAGTGGTGGGTAGTATTGGTAGTGGTGGGTAGTATTGGTAGTGGTGGGTAGTATTGGTAGTGGTGAGTAGTATTGGTAGTGGTGAGTAGTATCGGTAGTGGTGGGTAGTATCGGTAGTGGTGGGTAGTATTGGTAGTGGTGGGTAGTATTGGTAGTGGTGGGTAGTATTGGTAGTGGTGAGTAGTATTGGTAGTGGTGGGTAGTATTGGTAGTGGTGAGTAGTATTGGTAGTGGTGGGTAGTATTGGTAGTGGTGGGTAGTATTGGTAGTGGTGGGTAGTATTGGTAGTGGTGGGTCGAATTGGTAGTGGTGGGTAGTATTGGTAGTGGTGAGTAGTATCGGTAGTGGTGGGTAGTATTGGTAGTGGTGGGTAGTATTGGTAGTGGTGGGTAGTATTGGTAGTGGTGGGTAGTATTGGTAGTGGTGAGTAGTATTGGTAGTGGTGAGTAGTATTGGTAGTGGTGGGTAGTATTGGTAGTGGTGGGTAGTATTGGTAGTGGTGGGTAGTATTGGTAGTGGTGGGTAGTATTGGTAGTGGTGAGTAGTATTGGTAGTGATATTGGTAGTGGTGGGTAGTATCGGTAGTGGTGGGTAGTATCGGTAGTGGTGGGTAGTATTGGTAGTGGTGGGTAGTATTGGTAGTGGTGGGTAGTATTGGTAGTGGTGAGTAGTATTGGTAGTGGTGAGTATTATTGGTAGTGGTATTGGTAGTGGTGGGTAGTATCGGTAGTGGTGGGTAGAGTAGTATTGGTAGTGGTGGGTAGTATTGGTAGTGGTGAGTAGTATCGGTAGTGGTGGGTAGTATTGGTAGTGGTGGGTAGTATTGGTAGTGGTGGTTAGTATTGGTAGTGGTGGGTAGTATTGGTAGTGGTGGGTAGTATCGGTAGTGGTGGGTAGTATTGGTAGTGGTGAGTAGTATTGGTAGTGGTGAGTAGTATTGGTAGTGGTGAGTAGTATTGGTAGTGGTGGGTAGTATTGGTAGTGGTGGGGAGTATTGGTAGTGGTGGGTAGTATCGGTAGTGGTGGGTAGTATCGGTAGTGGTGGGTAGTATTGGTAGTGGTGGGTAGTATTGGTAGTGGTGGGTAGTATTGGTAGTGGTGAGTAGTATCGGTAGTGGTGAGTAGTATCGGTAGTGGTGGGTAGTATCGGTAGTGGTGGGTAGTATTGGTAGTGGTGGGTAGTATTGGTAGTGGTGAGTAGTATTGGTAGTGGTGAGTAGTATTGGTAGTGGTGGGTAGTATCGGTAGTGGTGGGTAGTATCGGTAGTGGTGGGTAGTATCGGTAGTGGTGGGTAGTATTGGTAGTGGTGGGTAGTATTGGTAGTGGTGAGTTGTATTGGTAGTGGTGAGTAGTATCGGTAGTGGTGGGTAGTATCGGTAGTGGTGGGTAGTATTGGTAGTGGTGGGTAGTATTGGTAGTGGTGAGTAGTATTGGTAGTGGTGAGTAGTATTGGTAGTGGTGAGTAGTATCGGTAGTGGTGGGTAGTATCGGTAGTGGTGGGTAGTATTGGTAGTGGTGGGTAGTATTGGTAGTGGTGGGTAGTATTGGTAGTGGTGAGTAGTATTGGTAGTGGTGAGTAGTATCGGTAGTGGTGGGTAGTATCGGTAGTGGTGGGTAGTATTGGTAGTGGTGGGTAGTATTGGTAGTGGTGAGTAGTATTGGTAGTGGTGAGTAGTATTGGTAGTGGTGGGTAGTATCGGTAGTGGTGGGTAGTATCGGTAGTGGTGGGTAGTATCGGTAGTGGTGGGTAGTATTGGTAGTGGTGGGTAGTATTGGTAGTGGTGAGTTGTATTGGTAGTGGTGAGTAGTATCGGTAGTGGTGGGTAGTATCGGTAGTGGTGGGTAGTATTGGTAGTGGTGGGTAGTATTGGTAGTGGTGAGTAGTATTGGTAGTGGTGAGTAGTATCGGTAGTGGTGGGTAGTATCGGTAGTGGTGGGTAGTATCGGTAGTGGTGGGTAGTATCGGTAGTGGTGGGTAGTATTGGTAGTGGTGGGTAGTATTGGTAGTGGTGAGTTGTATTGGTAGTGGTGAGTAGTATCGGTAGTGGTGGGTAGTATTGGTAGTGGTGGGTAGTATTGGTAGTGGTGGGTAGTATTGGTAGTGGTGGGTAGTATTGGTAGTGGTGGGTAGTATTGGTAGTGGTGGGTAGTATCGGTAGTGGTGGGTAGTATCGGTAGTGGTGGGTAGTATCGGTAGTGGTGGGTAGTATTGGTAGTGGTGGGTAGTATTGGTAGTGGTGGGTAGTATTGGTAGTGGTGAGTAGTATTGGTAGTGGTGGGTAGTATTGGTAGTGGTGAGTAGTATCGGTAGTGGTGGGTAGTATTGGTAGTGGTGGGTAGTATCGGTAGTGGTGGGTAGTATCGGTAGTGGTGGGTAGTATTGGTAGTGGTGGGTAGTATTGGTAGTGGTGAGTAGTATTGGTAGTGGTGAGTAGTATTGGTAGTGGTATTGGTAGTGGTGGGTAGTATCGGTAGTGGTGGGTAGAGTAGTATTGGTAGTGGTGGGTAGTATTGGTAGTGGTGAGTAGTATCGGTAGTGGTGGGTAGTATTGGTAGTGGTGGGTAGTATTGGTAGTGGTGGGTAGTATTGGTAGTGGTGGGTAGTATTGGTAGTGGTGAGTAGTATTGGTAGTGGTGAGTAGTATCGGTAGTGGTGAGTAGTATTGGTAGTGGTGAGTAGTATTGGTAGTGGTGGGTAGTATTGGTAGTGGTGAGTAGTATTGGTAGTGGTGAGTAGTATTGGTAGTGGTGAGTAGTATTGGTAGTGGTGAGTAGTATTGGTAGTGGTGAGTAGTATTGGTAGTGGTGAGTAGTATCGGTAGTGGTGAGTAGTATTGGGGTAGTGGTGAGTAGTATCGGTAGTGGTGAGTAGTATTGGTAGTGGTGAGTAGTATTGGTAGTGGTGGGTAGTATTGGTAGTGGTGAGTAGTATTGGTAGTGGTGAGTAGTATTGGTAGTGGTGAGTAGTATTGGTAGTGGTGAGTAGTATTGGTAGTGGTGAGTAGTATTGGTAGTGGTGAGTAGTATTGGTAGTGGTGGGTAGTATTGGTAGTGGTGAGTAGTATTGGTAGTGGTGAGTAGTATTGGTAGTGGTGAGTAGTATTGGTAGTGGTGAGTAGTATTGGTAGTGGTGAGTAGTATTGGTAGTGGTGGGTAGTATTGGTAGTGGTGAGTAGTATTGGTAGTGGTGGGTAGTATTGGTAGTGGTGAGTAGTATTGGTAGTGGTGAGTAGTATTGGTAGTGGTGAGTAGTATCGGTAGTGGTGAGTAGTATTGGTAGTGGTGGGTAGTATTGGTAGTGGTGAGTAGTATTGGTAGTGGTGGGTAGTATTGGTAGTGGTGAGTAGTATTGGTAGTGGTGAGTAGTATTGGTAGTGGTGAGTAGTATTGGTAGTGGTGAGTAGTATCGGTAGTGGTGAGTAGTATTGGTAGTGGTGAGTAGTATTGGTAGTGGTGAGTAGTATTGGTAGTGGTGGGTAGTATTGGTAGTGGTGGGTAGTATCGGTAGTGGTGGGTAGTAACGGTAGTGGTGGGTAGTATTGGTAGTGGTGGGTAGTATTGGTAGTGGTGGGTAGTATTGGTAGTGGTGAGTAGTATTGGTAGTGGTGAGTAGTATTGGTAGTGGTATTGGTAGTGGTGGGTAGTATCGGTAGTGGTGGGTAGAGTAGTATTGGTAGTGGTGGGTAGTATTGGTAGTGGTGAGTAGTATCGGTAGTGGTGGGTAGTATTGGTAGTGGTGGGTAGTATTGGTAGTGGTGGGTAGTATTGGTAGTGGTGGGTAGTATTGGTAGTGGTGGGTAGTATCGGTAGTGGTGGGTAGTATTGGTAGTGGTGAGTAGTATTGGTAGTGGTGAGTAGTATTGGTAGTGGTGAGTAGTATTGGTAGTGGTGGGTAGTATTGGTAGTGGTGGGGAGTATTGGTAGTGGTGGGTAGTATCGGTAGTGGTGGGTAGTATCGGTAGTGGTGGGTAGTATTGGTAGTGGTGGGTAGTATTGGTAGTGGTGGGTAGTATTGGTAGTGGTGAGTAGTATGGGTAGTGGTGAGTAGTATCGGTAGTGGTGGGTAGTATCGGTAGTGGTGGGTAGTATTGGTAGTGGTGGGTAGTATTGGTAGTGGTGAGTAGTATTGGTAGTGGTGAGTAGTATTGGTAGTGGTGGGTAGTATCGGTAGTGGTGGGTAGTATCGGTAGTGGTGGGTAGTATCGGTAGTGGTGGGTAGTATTGGTAGTGGTGGGTAGTATTGGTAGTGGTGAGTTGTATTGGTAGTGGTGAGTAGTATCGGTAGTGGTGGGTAGTATCGGTAGTGGTGGGTAGTATTGGTAGTGGTGGGTAGTATTGGTAGTGGTGAGTAGTATTGGTAGTGGTGAGTAGTATTGGTAGTGGTGAGTAGTATCGGTAGTGGTGGGTAGTATCGGTAGTGGTGGGTAGTATTGGTAGTGGTGGGTAGTATTGGTAGTGGTGGGTAGTATTGGTAGTGGTGAGTAGTATTGGTAGTGGTGAGTAGTATCGGTAGTGGTGGGTAGTATCGGTAGTGGTGGGTAGTATTGGTAGTGGTGGGTAGTATTGGTAGTGGTGAGTAGTATTGGTAGTGGTGAGTAGTATTGGTAGTGGTGGGTAGTATCGGTAGTGGTGGGTAGTATCGGTAGTGGTGGGTAGTATCGGTAGTGGTGGGTAGTATTGGTAGTGGTGGGTAGTATTGGTAGTGGTGAGTTGTATTGGTAGTGGTGAGTAGTATCGGTAGTGGTGGGTAGTATCGGTAGTGGTGGGTAGTATTGGTAGTGGTGGGTAGTATTGGTAGTGGTGAGTAGTATTGGTAGTGGTGAGTAGTATCGGTAGTGGTGGGTAGTATCGGTAGTGGTGGGTAGTATCGGTAGTGGTGGGTAGTATCGGTAGTGGTGGGTAGTATTGGTAGTGGTGGGTAGTATTGGTAGTGGTGAGTTGTATTGGTAGTGGTGAGTAGTATCGGTAGTGGTGGGTAGTATTGGTAGTGGTGGGTAGTATTGGTAGTGGTGGGTAGTATTGGTAGTGGTGGGTAGTATTGGTAGTGGTGGGTAGTATTGGTAGTGGTGGGTAGTATCGGTAGTGGTGGGTAGTATCGGTAGTGGTGGGTAGTATCGGTAGTGGTGGGTAGTATTGGTAGTGGTGGGTAGTATTGGTAGTGGTGGGTAGTATTGGTAGTGGTGAGTAGTATTGGTAGTGGTGGGTAGTATTGGTAGTGGTGAGTAGTATCGGTAGTGGTGGGTAGTATTGGTAGTGGTGGGTAGTATCGGTAGTGGTGGGTAGTATCGGTAGTGGTGGGTAGTATTGGTAGTGGTGGGTAGTATTGGTAGTGGTGAGTAGTATTGGTAGTGGTGAGTAGTATTGGTAGTGGTATTGGTAGTGGTGGGTAGTATCGGTAGTGGTGGGTAGAGTAGTATTGGTAGTGGTGGGTAGTATTGGTAGTGGTGAGTAGTATCGGTAGTGGTGGGTAGTATTGGTAGTGGTGGGTAGTATTGGTAGTGGTGGGTAGTATTGGTAGTGGTGGGTAGTATTGGTAGTGGTGAGTAGTATTGGTAGTGGTGAGTAGTATCGGTAGTGGTGAGTAGTATTGGTAGTGGTGAGTAGTATTGGTAGTGGTGGGTAGTATTGGTAGTGGTGAGTAGTATTGGTAGTGGTGAGTAGTATTGGTAGTGGTGAGTAGTATTGGTAGTGGTGAGTAGTATTGGTAGTGGTGAGTAGTATTGGTAGTGGTGAGTAGTATTGGTAGTGGTGAGTAGTATCGGTAGTGGTGAGTAGTATTGGGGTAGTGGTGAGTAGTATCGGTAGTGGTGAGTAGTATTGGTAGTGGTGAGTAGTATTGGTAGTGGTGGGTAGTATTGGTAGTGGTGAGTAGTATTGGTAGTGGTGAGTAGTATTGGTAGTGGTGAGTAGTATTGGTAGTGGTGAGTAGTATTGGTAGTGGTGAGTAGTATTGGTAGTGGTGAGTAGTATTGGTAGTGGTGGGTAGTATTGGTAGTGGTGAGTAGTATTGGTAGTGGTGGGTAGTATTGGTAGTGGTGAGTAGTATTGGTAGTGGTGAGTAGTATTGGTAGTGGTGAGTAGTATTGGTAGTGGTGAGTAGTATCGGTAGTGGTGAGTAGTATTGGTAGTGGTGGGTAGTATTGGTAGTGGTGAGTAGTATTGGTAGTGGTGGGTAGTATTGGTAGTGGTGAGTAGTATTGGTAGTGGTGAGTAGTATTGGTAGTGGTGAGTAGTATTGGTAGTGGTGAGTAGTATCGGTAGTGGTGAGTAGTATTGGTAGTGGTGAGTAGTATTGGTAGTGGTGAGTAGTATTGGTAGTGGTGAGTAGTATCGGTAGTGGTGAGTAGTATTGGTAGTGGTGAGTAGTATTGGTAGTGGTGAGTAGTATCGGTAGTGGTGAGTAGTATCGGTAGTGGTGAGTAGTATTGGTAGTGGTGAGTAGTATTGGTTGTGGTGAGTAGTATTGGTAGTGGTGAGTAGTATCGGTAGTGGTGAGTAGTATTGGTAGTGGTGAGTAGTATTGGTAGTGGTGAGTAGTATTGGTAGTGGTGAGTAGTATTGGTAGTGGTGAGTAGTATTGGTAGTGGTGAGTAGTATTGGTAGTGGTGAGTAGTATTGGTAGTGGTGAGTAGTATCGGTAGTGGTGAGTAGTATGGGTAGTGGTGAGTAGTATTGGTAGTGGTGAGTAGTATTGGTAGTGGTGAGTAGTATCGGTAGTGGTGAGTAGTATTGGTAGTGGTGAGTAGTATTGGTAGTGGTGGGTAGTATTGGTAGTGGTGAGTAGTATTGGTAGTGGTGAGTAGTATTGGTAGTGGTGAGTAGTATTGGTAGTGGTGAGTAGTATTGGTAGTGGTGGGTAGTATCGGTAGTGGTGGGTAGTATTGGTAGTGGTGGGTAGTATTGGTAGTGGTGAGTAGTATTGGTAGTGGTGGGTAGTATTGGTAGTGGTGAGTAGTATCGGTAGTGGTGGGTAGTATCGGTAGTGGTGGGTAGTATAGGTAGTGGTGGGTAGTATAGGTAGTGGTGGGTAGTATCGGTAGTGGTGGGTAGTATTGGTAGTGGTGGGTAGTATTGGTAGTGGTGGGTAGTATCGGTAGTGGTGGGTAGTATCGGTAGTGGTGGGTAGTATTGGTAGTGGTGGGTAGTATTGGTAGTGGTGAGTAGTATTGGTAGTGGTGAGTAGTATTGGTAGTGGTGAGTAGTATTGGTAGTGGTGGGTAGTATTGGTAGTGGTGGGTAGTATTGGTAGTGGTGAGTAGTATTGGTAGTGGTGAGTAGTATCGGTAGTGGTGGGTAGTATCGGTAGTGGTGGGTAGTATTGGTAGTGGTGGGTAGTATTGGTAGTGGTGGGTAGTATTGGTAGTGGTGAGTAGTATTGGTAGTGGTGAGTAGTATCGGTAGTGGTGGGTAGTATCGGTAGTGGTGGGTAGTATTGGTAGTGGTGGGTAGTATTGGTAGTGGTGGGTAGTATTGGTAGTGGTGAGTAGTATTGGTAGTGGTGGGTAGTATTGGTAGTGGTGAGTAGGATTGGTAGTGGTGGGTAGTATCGGTAGTGGTGGGTAGTATTGGTAGTGGTGGGTAGTATTGGTAGTGGTGGGTAGTATAGGTAGTGGTGGGTAGTATCGGTAGTGGTGGGTAGTATTGGTAGTGGTGGGTAGTATTGGTAGTGGTGGGTAGTATTAGTAGTGGTGGGTAGTATTGGTAGTGGTGAGTAGTATTGGTAGTGGTGGGTAGTATTGGTAGTGGTGGGTAGTATCGGTATTGGTGGGTAGTATCGGTAGTGGTGGGTAGTATTGGTAGTGGTGGGTAGTATTGGTAGTGGTGGGTAGTATTGGTAGTGGTGAGTAGTATTGGTAGTGGTGAGTAGTATCGGTAGTGGTGAGTAGTATTGGTAGTGGTGAGTAGTATTGTTAGTGGTGGGTAGTATTGGTAGTGGTGAGTAGTATTGGTAGTGGTGAGTAGTATTGGTAGTGGTGGGTAGTATCGGTAGTGGTGGGTAGTATTGGTAGTGGTGGGTAGTATTGGTAGTGGTGAGTAGTATTGGTAGTGGTGGGTAGTATTGGTAGTGGTGAGTAGTATTAGTAGTGGTGAGTAGTATCGGTAGTGGTGGGTAGTATCGGTAGTGGTGGGTAGTATAGGTAGTGGTGGGTAGTATAGGTAGTGGTGGGTAGCATCGGTAGTGGTGGGTAGTATTGGTAGTGGTAGGTAGTATTGGTAGTGGTGGGTAGTATCGGTAGTGGTGGGTAGTATCGGTAGTGGTGGGTAGTATTGGTAGTGGTGGGTAGTATTGGTAGTGGTGAGTAGTATTGGTAGTGGTGAGTAGTATTGGTAGTGGTGAGTAGTATTGGTAGTGGTGGGTAGTATTGGTAGTGGTGGGTAGTATTGGTAGTGGTGAGTAGTATTGGTAGTGGTGAGTAGTATCGGTAGTGGTGGGTAGTATCGGTAGTGGTGGGTAGTATTGGTAGTGGTGGGTAGTATTGGTAGTGGTGGGTAGTATTGGTAGTGGTGAGTAGTATTGGTAGTGGTGAGTAGTATCGGTAGTGGTGGGTAGTATCGGTAGTGGTGGGTAGTATTGGTAGTGGTGGGTAGTATTGGTAGTGGTGGGTAGTATTGGTAGTGGTGAGTAGTATTGGTAGTGGTGGGTAGTATTGGTAGTGGTGAGTAGGATTGGTAGTGGTGGGTAGTATCGGTAGTGGTGGGTAGTATTGGTAGTGGTGGGTAGTATTGGTAGTGGTGGGTAGTATAGGTAGTGGTGGGTAGTATTGGTAGTGGTGGGTAGTATTGGTAGTGGTGGGTAGTATTGGTAGTGGTGGGTAGTATTGGTAGTGGTGAGTAGTATTGGTAGTGGTGGGTAGTATCGGTAGTGGTGGGTAGTATCGGTATTGGTGGGTAGTATCGGTAGTGGTGGGTAGTATTGGTAGTGGTGGGTAGTATTGGTAGTGGTGGGTAGTATTGGTAGTGGTTGGTAGTATCGGTAGTGGTGGGTAGTATCGGTAGTGGTGGGTAGTATTGGTAGTGGTGGGTAGTATTGGTAGTGGTGAGTAGTATTGGTAGTGGTGAGTAGTATTGGTAGTGGTGAGTAGTATTGGTAGTGGTGGGTAGTATTGGTAGTGGTGGGTAGTATTGGTAGTGGTGAGTAGTATTGGTAGTGGTGAGTAGTATCGGTAGTGGTGGGTAGTATCGGTAGTGGTGGGTAGTATTGGTAGTGGTGGGTAGTATTGGTAGTGGTGGGTAGTATTGGTAGTGGTGAGTAGTATTGGTAGTGGTGAGTAGTATCGGTAGTGGTGGGTAGTATCGGTAGTGGTGGGTAGTATTGGTAGTGGTGGGTAGTATTGGTAGTGGTGGGTAGTATTGGTAGTGGTGAGTAGTATTGGTAGTGGTGAGTAGTATCGGTAGTGGTGGGTAGTATCGGTAGTGGTGGGTAGTATAGGTAGTGGTGGGTAGTATCGGTAGTGGTGGGTAGTATCGGTAGTGGTGGGTAGTATCGGTAGTGGTGGGTAGTATTGGTAGTGGTGGGTAGTATTGGTAGTGGTGAGTTGTATTGGTAGTGGTGAGTAGTATCGGTAGTGGTGGGTAGTATCGGTAGTGGTGGGTAGTATTGGTAGTGGTGGGTAGTATTGGTAGTGGTGGGTAGTATTGGTAGTGGTGAGTAGTATTGGTAGTGGTGAGTAGTATCGGTAGTGGTGGGTAGTATCGGTAGTGGTGGGTAGTATTGGTAGTGGTGGGTAGTATTGGTAGTGGTGGATAGTATTGGTAGTGGTGAGTAGTATTGGTAGTGGTGGGTAGTATTGGTAGTGGTGAGTAGTATTGGTAGTGGTGGGTAGTATTGGTAGTGGTGGGTAGTATTGGTAGTGGTGGGTAGTATTGGTAGTGGTGGGTCGAATTGGTAGTGGTGGGTAGTATTGGTAGTGGTGAGTAGTATCGGTAGTGGTGGGTAGTATTGGTAGTGGTGGGTAGTATTGGTAGTGGTGGGTAGTATTGGTAGTGGTGGGTAGTATTGGTAGTGGTGAGTAGTATTGGTAGTGGTGAGTAGTATTGGCAGTGGTGGGTAGTATTGGTAGTGGTGGGTAGTATTGGTAGTGGTGGGTAGTATTGGTAGTGGTGAGTAGTATTGGTAGTGGTATTGGTAGTGGTGGGTAGTATCGGTAGTGGTGGGTAGTATCGGTAGTGGTGGGTAGTATTGGTAGTGGTGGGTAGTATTGGTAGTGGTGGGTAGTATTGGTAGTGGTGAGTAGTATTGGTAGTGGTGAGTAGTATTGGTACTGGTATTGGTAGTGGTGGGTAGTATCGGTAGTGGTGGGTAGAGTAGTATTGGTAATGGTGGGTAGTATTGGCAGTGGTGAGTAGTATCGGTAGTGGTGGGTAGTATTGGTAGTGGTGGGTAGTATTGGTAGTGGTGGGTAGTATTGGTAGTGGTGGGTAGTATTGGTAGTGGTGGGTAGTATCGGTAGTGGTGGGTAGTATTGGTAGTGGTGAGTAGTATTGGTAGTGGTGAGTAGTATTGGTCGTGGTGAGTAGTATTGGTAGTGGTGGGTAGTATTGGTAGTGGTGGGGAGTATCGGTAGTGGTGAGTAGTATCGGTAGTGGTGGGTAGTATCGGTAGTGGTGGGTAGTATTGGTAGTGGTGGGTAGTATTGGTGGTGGTGGGTAGTATTGGTAGTGGTGAGTAGTATGGGTAGTGGTGAGTAGTATCGGTAGTGGTGGGTAGTATCGGTAGTGGTGGGTAGTATTGGTAGTGGTGGGTAGTATTGGTAGTGGTGAGTAGTATTGGTAGTGGTGAGTAGTATCGGTAGTGGTGAGTAGTATTGGTAGTGGTGAGTAGTATTGGTAGTGGTGGGTAGTATTGGTAGTGGTGAGTAGTATTGGTAGTGGTGAGTAGTATTGGTAGTGGTGAGTAGTATCGGTAGTGGTGAGTAGTATTGGTAGTGGTGAGTAGTATTGGTAGTGGTGAGTAGTATTGGTAGTGGTGGGTAGTATTGGTAGTGGTGAGTAGTATTGGTAGTGGTGAGTAGTATCGGTAGTGGTGAGTAGTATTGGTAGTGGTGAGTAGTATTGGTAGTGGTGGGTAGTATTGGTAGTGGTGAGTAGTATTGGTAGTGGTGAGTAGTATTGGTAGTGGTGGGTAGTATCGGTAGTGGTGGGTAGTATTGGTAGTGGTGGGTAGTATTGGTAGTGGTGAGTAGTATTGGTAGTGGTGGGTAGTATTGGTAGTGGTGAGTAGTATTAGTAGTGGTGAGTAGTATCGGTAGTGGTGGGTAGTATCGGTAGTGGTGGGTAGTATAGGTAGTGGTGGGTAGTATAGGTAGTGGTGGGTAGTATCGGTAGTGGTGGGTAGTATTGGTAGTGGTGGGTAGTATTGGTAGTGGTGGGTAGTATCGGTAGTGGTGGGTAGTATCGGTAGTGGTGGGTAGTATTGGTAGTGGTGGGTAGTATTGGTAGTGGTGAGTAGTATTGGTAGTGGTGAGTAGTATTGGTAGTGGTGAGTAGTATTGGTAGTGGTGGGTAGTATTGGTAGTGGTGGGTAGTATTGGTAGTGGTGAGTAGTATTGGTAGTGGTGAGTAGTATCGGTAGTGGTGGGTAGTATCGGTAGTGGTGGGTAGTATTGGTAGTGGTGGGTAGTATTGGTAGTGGTGGGTAGTATTGGTAGTGGTGAGTAGTATTGGTAGTGGTGAGTAGTATCGGTAGTGGTGGGTAGTATCGGTAGTGGTGGGTAGTATTGGTAGTGGTGGGTAGTATTGGTAGTGGTGGGTAGTATTGGTAGTGGTGAGTAGTATTGGTAGTGGTGGGTAGTATTGGTAGTGGTGAGTAGGATTGGTAGTGGTGGGTAGTATCGGTAGTGGTGGGTAGTATTGGTAGTGGTGGGTAGTATTGGTAGTGGTGGGTAGTATAGGTAGTGGTGGGTAGTATCGGTAGTGGTGGGTAGTATTGGTAGTGGTGGGTAGTATTGGTAGTGGTGGGTAGTATTGGTAGTGGTGGGTAGTATTGGTAGTGGTGAGTAGTATTGGTAGTGGTGGGTAGTATTGGTAGTGGTGGGTAGTATCGGTATTGGTGGGTAGTATCGGTAGTGGTGGGTAGTATTGGTAGTGGTGGGTAGTATTGGTAGTGGTGAGTAGTATTGGTAGTGGTGAGTAGTATCGGTAGTGGTGGGTAGTATCGGTAGTGGTGGGTAGTATTGGTAGTGGTGGGTAGTATTGGTAGTGGTGGGTAGTATTGGTAGTGGTGAGTAGTATTGGTAGTGGTGAGTAGTATCGGTAGTGGTGGGTAGTATCGGTAGTGGTGGGTAGTATAGGTAGTGGTGGGTAGTATCGGTAGTGGTGGGTAGTATCGGTAGTGGTGGGTAGTATCGGTAGTGGTGGGTAGTATTGGTAGTGGTGGGTAGTATTGGTAGTGGTGAGTTGTATTGGTAGTGGTGAGTAGTATCGGTAGTGGTGGGTAGTATCGGTAGTGGTGGGTAGTATTGGTAGTGGTGGGTAGTATTGGTAGTGGTGGGTAGTATTGGTAGTGGTGAGTAGTATTGGTAGTGGTGAGTAGTATCGGTAGTGGTGGGTAGTATCGGTAGTGGTGGGTAGTATAGGTAGTGGTGGGTAGTATCGGTAGTGGTGGGTAGTATCGGTAGTGGTGGGTAGTATCGGTAGTGGTGGGTAGTATTGGTAGTGGTGGGTAGTATTGGTAGTGGTGAGTTGTATTGGTAGTGGTGAGTAGTATCGGTAGTGGTGGGTAGTATCGGTAGTGGTGGGTAGTATTGGTAGTGGTGGGTAGTATTGGTAGTGGTGGGTAGTATTGGTAGTGGTGAGTAGTATTGGTAGTGGTGAGTAGTATCGGTAGTGGTGGGTAGTATCGGTAGTGGTGGGTAGTATTGGTAGTGGTGGGTAGTATTGGTAGTGGTGGGTAGTATTGGTAGTGGTGAGTAGTATTGGTAGTGGTGAGTAGTATTGGTAGTGGTGGGTAGTATTGGTAGTGGTGGGTAGTATTGGTAGTGGTGGGTAGTATCGGTAGTGGTGGGTAGTATTGGTAGTGGTGGGTAGTATTGGTAGTGGTGGGTAGTATTGGTAGTGGTGAGTAGTATCGGTAGTGGTGGGTAGTATCGGTAGTGGTGGGTAGTATTGGTAGTGGTGGGTAGTATTGGTAGTGGTGGGTAGTATTGGTAGTGGTGAGTAGTATTGGTAGTGGTGAGTAGTATTGGTAGTGGTGGGTAGTATTGGTAGTGGTGGGTAGTATTGGTAGTGGTGGGTAGTATTGGTAGTGGTGGGTAGTATTGGTAGTGGTGAGTAGTATTGGTAGTGATATTGGTAGTGGTGGGTAGTATCGGTAGTGGTGGGTAGTATCGGTAGTGGTGGGTAGTATCGGTAGTGGTGGGTAGTATTGGTAGTGGTGGGTAGTATTGGTAGTGGTGGGTAGTATTGGTAGTGGTGAGTAGTATTGGTAGTGGTGAGTAGTATTGGTAGTGGTATTGGTAGTGGTGGGTAGTATCGGTAGTGGTGGGTAGAGTAGTATTGGTAGTGGTGGGTAGTATTGGTAGTGGTGAGTAGTATCGGTAGTGGTGGGTAGTATTGGTAGTGGTGGGTAGTATTGGTAGTGGTGGGTAGTATTGGTAGTGGTGGGTAGTATTGGTAGTGGTGGGTAGTATCGGTAGTGGTGGGTAGTATTGGTAGTGGTGAGTAGTATTGGTAGTGGTGAGTAGTATTGGTAGTGGTGAGTAGTATTGGTAGTGGTGGGTAGTATTGGTAGTGGTGGGGAGTATTGGTAGTGGTGAGTAGTATCGGTAGTGGTGGGTAGTATCGGTAGTGGTGGGTAGTATTGGTAGTGGTGGGTAGTATTGGTAGTGGTGGGTAGTATTGGTAGTGGTGAGTAGTATTGGTAGTGGTGAGTAGTATCGGTAGTGGTGGGTAGTATCGGTAGTGGTGGGTAGTATAGGTAGTGGTGGGTAGTATCGGTAGTGGTGGGTAGTATCGGTAGTGGTGGGTAGTATCGGTAGTGGTGGGTAGTATTGGTAGTGGTGGGTAGTATTGGTAGTGGTGAGTTGTATTGGTAGTGGTGAGTAGTATCGGTAGTGGTGGGTAGTATCGGTAGTGGTGGGTAGTATTGGTAGTGGTGGGTAGTATTGGTAGTGGTGGGTAGTATTGGTAGTGGTGAGTAGTATTGGTAGTGGTGAGTAGTATCGGTAGTGGTGGGTAGTATCGGTAGTGGTGGGTAGTATTGGTAGTGGTGGGTAGTATTGGTAGTGGTGGGTAGTATTGGTAGTGGTGAGTAGTATTGGTAGTGGTGGGTAGTATTGGTAGTGGTGAGTAGTATTGGTAGTGGTGGGTAGTATTGGTAGTGGTGGGTAGTATTGGTAGTGGTGGGTAGTATTGGTAGTGGTGGGTCGAATTGGTAGTGGTGGGTAGTATTGGTAGTGGTGAGTAGTATCGGTAGTGGTGGGTAGTATTGGTAGTGGTGGGTAGTATTGGTAGTGGTGGGTAGTATTGGTAGTGGTGGGTAGTATTGGTAGTGGTGAGTAGTATTGGTAGTGGTGAGTAGTATTGGTAGTGGTGGGTAGTATTGGTAGTGGTGGGTAGTATTGGTAGTGGTGGGTAGTATTGGTAGTGGTGGGTAGTATTGGTAGTGGTGAGTAGTATTGGTAGTGATATTGGTAGTGGTGGGTAGTATCGGTAGTGGTGGGTAGTATCGGTAGTGGTGGGTAGTATTGGTAGTGGTGGGTAGTATTGGTAGTGGTGGGTAGTATTGGTAGTGGTGAGTAGTATTGGTAGTGGTGAGTAGTATTGGTAGTGGTATTGGTAGTGGTGGGTAGTATCGGTAGTGGTGGGTAGAGTAGTATTGGTAGTGGTGGGTAGTATTGGTAGTGGTGAGTAGTATCGGTAGTGGTGGGTAGTATTGGTAGTGGTGGGTAGTATTGGTAGTGGTGGGTAGTATTGGTAGTGGTGGGTAGTATTGGTAGTGGTGGGTAGTATCGGTAGTGGTGGGTAGTATTGGTAGTGGTGAGTAGTATTGGTAGTGGTGAGTAGTATTGGTAGTGGTGAGTAGTATTGGTAGTGGTGGGTAGTATTGGTAGTGGTGGGGAGTATTGGTAGTGGTGAGTAGTATCGGTAGTGGTGGGTAGTATCGGTAGTGGTGGGTAGTATTGGTAGTGGTGGGTAGTATTGGTAGTGGTGGGTAGTATTGGTAGTGGTGAGTAGTATGGGTAGTGGTGAGTAGTATCGGTAGTGGTGGGTAGTATCGGTAGTGGTGGGTAGTATTGGTAGTGGTGGGTAGTATTGGTAGTGGTGAGTAGTATTGGTAGTGGTGAGTAGTATTGGTAGTGGTGGGTAGTATCGGTAGTGGTGGGTAGTATCGGTAGTGGTGGGTAGTATCGGTAGTGGTGGGTAGTATTGGTAGTGGTGGGTAGTATTGGTAGTGGTGAGTTGTATTGGTAGTGGTGAGTAGTATCGGTAGTGGTGGGTAGTATCGGTAGTGGTGGGTAGTATTGGTAGTGGTGGGTAGTATTGGTAGTGGTGAGTAGTATTGGTAGTGGTGAGTAGTATTGGTAGTGGTGAGTAGTATCGGTAGTGGTGGGTAGTATCGGTAGTGGTGGGTAGTATTGGTAGTGGTGGGTAGTATTGGTAGTGGTGGGTAGTATTGGTAGTGGTGAGTAGTATTGGTAGTGGTGAGTAGTATCGGTAGTGGTGGGTAGTATCGGTAGTGGTGGGTAGTATTGGTAGTGGTGGGTAGTATTGGTAGTGGTGAGTAGTATTGGTAGTGGTGAGTAGTATTGGTAGTGGTGGGTAGTATCGGTAGTGGTGGGTAGTATCGGTAGTGGTGGGTAGTATCGGTAGTGGTGGGTAGTATTGGTAGTGGTGGGTAGTATTGGTAGTGGTGAGTTGTATTGGTAGTGGTGAGTAGTATCGGTAGTGGTGGGTAGTATCGGTAGTGGTGGGTAGTATTGGTAGTGGTGGGTAGTATTGGTAGTGGTGAGTAGTATTGGTAGTGGTGAGTAGTATCGGTAGTGGTGGGTAGTATCGGTAGTGGTGGGTAGTATCGGTAGTGGTGGGTAGTATCGGTAGTGGTGGGTAGTATTGGTAGTGGTGGGTAGTATTGGTAGTGGTGAGTTGTATTGGTAGTGGTGAGTAGTATCGGTAGTGGTGGGTAGTATCGGTAGTGGTGGGTAGTATTGGTAGTGGTGGGTAGTATTGGTAGTGGTGAGTAGTATTGGTAGTGGTGAGTAGTATTGGTAGTGGTGGGTAGTATCGGTAGTGGTGGGTAGTATCGGTAGTGGTGGGTAGTATCGGTAGTGGTGGGTAGTATTGGTAGTGGTGGGTAGTATTGGTAGTGGTGAGTTGTATTGGTAGTGGTGAGTAGTATCGGTAGTGGTGGGTAGTATCGGTAGTGGTGGGTAGTATTGGTAGTGGTGGGTAGTATTGGTAGTGGTGAGTAGTATTGGTAGTGGTGAGTAGTATCGGTAGTGGTGGGTAGTATCGGTAGTGGTGGGTAGTATCGGTAGTGGTGGGTAGTATCGGTAGTGGTGGGTAGTATTGGTAGTGGTGGGTAGTATTGGTAGTGGTGAGTTGTATTGGTAGTGGTGAGTAGTATCGGTAGTGGTGGGTAGTATCGGTAGTGGTGAGTAGTATTGGTAGTGGTGAGTAGTATTGGTAGTGGTGAGTAGTATCGGTAGTGGTGAGTAGTATTGGTAGTGGTGGGTAGTATTGGTAGTGGTGAGTAGTATTGGTAGTGGTGGGTAGTATTGGTAGTGGTGAGTAGTATTGGTAGTGGTGAGTAGTATTGGTAGTGGTGAGTAGTATTGGTAGTGGTGAGTAGTATCGGTAGTGGTGAGTAGTATTGGTAGTGGTGAGTAGTATTGGTAGTGGTGAGTAGTATTGGTAGTGGTGAGTAGTATTGGTAGTGGTGAGTAGTATTGGTAGTGGTGAGTAGTATTGGTAGTGGTGAGTAGTATCGGTAGTGGTGAGTAGTATTGGTAGTGGTGAGTAGGATTGGTAGTGGTGGGTAGTATCGGTAGTGGTGGGTAGTATTGGTAGTGGTGGGTAGTATTGGTAGTGGTGGGTAGTATAGGTAGTGGTGGGTAGTATCGGTAGTGGTGGGTAGTATTGGTAGTGGTGGGTAGTATTGGTAGTGGTGGGTAGTATTGGTAGTGGTGGGTAGTATTGGTAGTGGTGAGTAGTATTGGTAGTGGTGGGTAGTATTGGTAGTGGTGGGTAGTATCGGTATTGGTGGGTAGTATCGGTAGTGGTGGGTAGTATTGGTAGTGGTGGGTAGTATTGGTAGTGGTGGGTAGTATCGGTAGTGGTGGGTAGTATCGGTAGTGGTGGGTAGTATCGGTAGTGGTGGGTAGTATTGGTAGTGGTGGGTAGTATTGGTAGTGGTGAGTAGTATTGGTAGTGGTGAGTAGTATTGGTAGTGGTGAGTAGTATTGGTAGTGGTGGGTAGTATTGGTAGTGGTGGGTAGTATTGGTAGTGGTGAGTAGTATCGGTAGTGGTGGGTAGTATCGGTAGTGGTGGGTAGTATTGGTAGTGGTGGGTAGTATTGGTAGTGGTGGGTAGTATTGGTAGTGGTGAGTAGTATTGGTAGTGGTGAGTAGTATCGGTAGTGGTGGGTAGTATCGGTAGTGGTGGGTAGTATTGGTAGTGGTGGGTAGTATTGGTAGTGGTGGGTAGTATTGGTAGTGGTGAGTAGTATTGGTAGTGGTGAGTAGTATCGGTAGTGGTGGGTAGTATAGGTAGTGGTCGGTAGTATCGGTAGTGGTGGGTAGTATCGGTAGTGGTGGGTAGTATCGGTAGTGGTGGGTAGTATTGGTAGTGGTGGGTAGTATTGGTAGTGGTGAGTTGTATTGGTAGTGGTGAGTAGTATCGGTAGTGGTGGGTAGTATCGGTAGTGGTGGGTAGTATTGGTAGTGGTGGGTAGTATTGGTAGTGGTGGGTAGTATTGGTAGTGGTGAGTAGTATTGGTAGTGGTGAGTAGTATCGGTAGTGGTAGGTAATATCGGTAGTGGTGGGTAGTATTGGTAGTGGTGGGTAGTATTGGTAGTGGTGGGTAGTATTGGTAGTGGTGAGTAGTATTGGTAGTGGTGGGTAGTATTGGTAGTGGTGAGTAGTATTGGTAGTGGTGGGTAGTATTGGTAGTGGTGGGTAGTATTGGTAGTGGTGGGTAGTATTGGTAGTGGTGGGTCGTATTGGTAGTGGTGGGTAGTATTGGTAGTGGTGAGTAGTATCGGTAGTGGTGGGTAGTATTGGTAGTGGTGGGTAGTATTGGTAGTGGTGGGTAGTATTGGTAGTGGTGGGTAGTATTGGTAGTGGTGAGTAGTATTGGTAGTGGTGAGTAGTATTGGTAGTGGTGGGTAGTATTGGTAGTGGTGGGTAGTATTGGTAGTGGTGGGTAGTATTGGTAGTGGTGAGTAGTATTGGTAGTGGTATTGGTAGTGGTGGGTAGTATCGGTAGTGGTGGGTAGTATCGGTAGTGGTGGGTAGTATTGGTAGTGGTGGGTAGTATTGGTAGTGGTGGGTAGTATTGGTAGTGGTGAGTAGTATTGGTAGTGGTGAGTAGTATTGGTAGTGGTATTGGTAGTGGTGGGTAGTATCGGTAGTGGTGGGTAGAGTAGTATTGGTAGTGGTGGGTAGTATTGGTAGTGGTGAGTAGTATCGGTAGTGGTGGGTAGTATTGGTAGTGGTGGGTAGTATTGGTAGTGGTGGGTAGTATTGGTAGTGGTGGGTAGTATTGGTAGTGGTGGGTAGTATCGGTAGTGGTGGGTAGTATTGGTAGTGGTGAGTAGTATTGGTAGTGGTGAGTAGTATTGGTAGTGGTGAGTAGTATTGGTAGTGGTGGGTAGTATTGGTAGTGGTGGGGAGTATTGGTAGTGGTGAGTAGTATCGGTAGTGGTGGGTAGTATCGGTAGTGGTGGGTAGTATTGGTAGTGGTGGGTAGTATTGGTAGTGGTGGGTAGTATTGGTAGTGGTGAGTAGTATTGGTAGTGGTGAGTAGTATCGGTAGTGGTGGGTAGTATCGGTAGTGGTGGGTAGTATTGGTAGTGGTGGGTAGTATTGGTAGTGGTGAGTAGTATTGGTAGTGGTGAGTAGTATTGGTAGTGTTGGGTAGTATCGGTAGTGGTGGGTAGTATCGGTAGTGGTGGGTAGTATCGGTAGTGGTGGGTAGTATTGGTAGTGGTGGGTAGTATTGGTAGTGGTGAGTTGTATTGGTAGTGGTGAGTAGTATCGGTAGTGGTGGGTAGTATCGGTAGTGGTGGGTAGTATTGGTAGTGGTGGGTAGTATTGGTAGTGGTGAGTAGTATTGGTAGTGGTGAGTAGTATTGGTAGTGGTGAGTAGTATCGGTAGTGGTGGGTAGTATCGGTAGTGGTGGGTAGTATTGGTAGTGGTGGGTAGTATTGGTAGTGGTGGGTAGTATTGGTAGTGGTGAGTAGTATTGGTAGTGGTGAGTAGTATCGGTAGTGGTGGGTAGTATCGGTAGTGGTGGGTAGTATTGGTAGTGGTGGGTAGTATTGGTAGTGGTGAGTAGTATTGGTAGTGGTGAGTAGTATTGGTAGTGGTGGGTAGTATCGGTAGTGGTGGGTAGTATCGGTAGTGGTGGGTAGTATCGGTAGTGGTGGGTAGTATTGGTAGTGGTGGGTAGTATTGGTAGTGGTGAGTTGTATCGGTAGTGGTGAGTAGTATCGGTAGTGGTGGGTAGTATCGGTAGTGGTGGGTAGTATTGGTAGTGGTGGGTAGTATTGGTAGTGGTGAGTAGTATTGGTAGTGGTGAGTAGTATCGGTAGTGGTGGGTAGTATCGGTAGTGGTGGGTAGTATCGGTAGTGGTGGGTAGTATCGGTAGTGGTGGGTAGTATTGGTAGTGGTGGGTAGTATTGGTAGTGGTGAGTTGTATTGGTAGTGGTGAGTAGTATCGGTAGTGGTGGGTAGTATCGGTAGTGGTGGGTAGTATTGGTAGTGGTGGGTAGTATTGGTAGTGGTGAGTAGTATCGGTAGTGGTGAGTAGTATCGGTAGTGGTGGGTAGTATCGGTAGTGGTGGGTAGTATTGGTAGTGGTGGGTAGTATTGGTAGTGGTGGGTAGTATTGGTAGTGGTGGGTAGTATTGGTAGTGGTGAGTAGTATTGGTAGTGGTGGGTAGTATTGGTAGTGGTGGGTAGTATTGGCAGTGGTGGGTAGTATTGGTAGTGGTGGGTAGTATTGGTAGTGGTGGGTAGTATTGGTAGTGGTGGGTAGTATTGGTAGTGGTGGGTAGTATCGGTAGTGGTGGGTAGTATCGGTAGTGGTGGGTAGTATTGGTAGTGGTGGGTAGTATTGGTAGTGGTGGGTAGTATTGGTAGTGGTGAGTAGTATTGGTAGTGGTGGGTAGTATTGGTAGTGGTGAGTAGTATCGGTAGTGGTGGGTAGTATTGGTAGTGGTGGGTAGTATCGGTAGTGGTGGGTAGTATCGGTAGTGGTGGGTAGTATTGGTAGTGGTGAGTAGTATTGGTAGTGGTGAGTAGCATTGGTAGTGGTATTGGTAGTGGTGGGTAGTATCGGTAGTGGTGGGTAGAGTAGTATTGGTAATGGTGGGTAGTATTGGCAGTGGTGAGTAGTATCGGTAGTGGTGGGTAGTATTGGTAGTGGTGGGTAGTATTGGTAGTGGTGGGTAGTATTGGTAGTGGTGGGTAGTATTGGTAGTGGTGGGTAGTATCGGTAGTGGTGGGTAGTATTGGTAGTGGTGAGTAGTATTGGTAGTGGTGAGTAGTATTGGTAGTGGTGAGTAGTATTGGTAGTGGTGGGTAGTATTGGTAGTGGTGGGGAGTATTGGTAGTGGTGAGTAGTATCGGTAGTGGTGGGTAGTATCGGTAGTGGTGGGTAGTATTGGTAGTGGTGGGTAGTATTGGTAGTGGTGGGTAGTATTGGTAGTGGTGAGTAGTATGGGTAGTGGTGAGTAGTATCGGTAGTGGTGGGTAGTATCGGTAGTGGTGGGTAGTATTGGTAGTGGTGGGTAGTATTGGTAGTGGTGAGTAGTATTGGTAGTGGTGAGTAGTATCGGTAGTGGTGAGTAGTATTGGTAGTGGTGAGTAGTATTGGTAGTGGTGGGTAGTATTGGTAGTGGTGAGTAGTATTGGTAGTGGTGAGTAGTATTGGTAGTGGTGAGTAGTATCGGTAGTGGTGAGTAGTATTGGTAGTGGTGAGTAGTATTGGTAGTGGTGAGTAGTATTGGTAGTGGTGGGTAGTATTGGTAGTGGTGAGTAGTATTGGTAGTGGTGAGTAGTATCGGTAGTGGTGAGTAGTATTGGTAGTGGTGAGTAGTATTGGTAGTGGTGGGTAGTATTGGTAGTGGTGAGTAGTATTGGTAGTGGTGAGTAGTATTGGTAGTGGTGGGTAGTATCGGTAGTGGTGGGTAGTATTGGTAGTGGTGGGTAGTATTGGTAGTGGTGAGTAGTATTGGTAGTGGTGGGTAGCATTGGTAGTGGTGAGTAGTATTAGTAGTGGTGAGTAGTATCGGTAGTGGTGGGTAGTATCGGTAGTGGTGGGTAGTATAGGTAGTGGTGGGTAGTATAGGTAGTGGTGGGTAGTATCGGTAGTGGTGGGTAGTATTGGTAGTGGTGGGTAGTATTGGTAGTGGTGGGTAGTATCGGTAGTGGTGGGTAGTATCGGTAGTGGTGGGTAGTATTGGTAGTGGTGGGTAGTATTGGTAGTGGTGAGTAGTATTGGTAGTGGTGAGTAGTATTGGTAGTGGTGAGTAGTATTGGTAGTGGTGGGTAGTATTGGTAGTGGTGGGTAGTATTGGTAGTGGTGAGTAGTATTGGTAGTGGTGAGTAGTATCGGTAGTGGTGGGTAGTATCGGTAGTGGTGGGTAGTATTGGTAGTGGTGGGTAGTATTGGTAGTGGTGGGTAGTATTGGTAGTGGTGAGTAGTATCGGTAGTGGTGAGTAGTATCGGTAGTGGTGGGTAGTATCGGTAGTGGTGGGTAGTATTGGTAGTGGTGGGTAGTATTGGTAGTGGTGGGTAGTATTGGTAGTGGTGAGTAGTATTGGTAGTGGTGGGTAGTATTGGTAGTGGTGAGTAGGATTGGTAGTGGTGGGTAGTATCGGTAGTGGTGGGTAGTATTGGTAGTGGTGGGTAGTATTGGTAGTGGTGGGTAGTATAGGTAGTGGTGGGTAGTATCGGTAGTGGTGGGTAGTATTGGTAGTGGTGGGTAGTATTGGTAGTGGTGGGTAGTATTGGTAGTGGTGGGTAGTATTGGTAGTGGTGAGTAGTATTGGTAGTGGTGGGTAGTATTGGTAGTGGTGGGTAGTATCGGTATTGGTGGGTAGTATCGGTAGTGGTGGGTAGTATTGGTAGTGGTGGGTAGTATTGGTAGTGGTGGGTAGTATTGGTAGTGGTGGGTAGTATCGGTAGTGGTGGGTAGTATCGGTAGTGGTGGGTAGTATTGGTAGTGGTGGGTAGTATTGGTAGTGGTGAGTAGTATTGGTAGTGGTGAGTAGTATTGGTAGTGGTGAGTAGTATTGGTAGTGGTGGGTAGTATTGGTAGTGGTGGGTAGTATTGGTAGTGGTGAGTAGTATTGGTAGTGGTGAGTAGTATCGGTAGTGGTGGGTAGTATCGGTAGTGGTGGGTAGTATTGGTAGTGGTGGGTAGTATTGGTAGTGGTGGGTAGTATTGGTAGTGGTGAGTAGTATTGGTAGTGGTGAGTAGTATCGGTAGTGGTGGGTAGTATCGGTAGTGGTGGGTAGTATTGGTAGTGGTGGGTAGTATTGGTAGTGGTGGGTAGTATTGGTAGTGGTGAGTAGTATTGGTAGTGGTGAGTAGTATCGGTAGTGGTGGGTAGTATAGGTAGTGGTGGGTAGTATCGGTAGTGGTGGGTAGTATCGGTAGTGGTGGGTAGTATCGGTAGTGGTGGGTAGTATTGGTAGTGGTGGGTAGTATTGGTAGTGGTGAGTTGTATTGGTAGTGGTGAGTAGTATCGGTAGTGGTGGGTAGTATCGGTAGTGGTGGGTAGTATTGGTAGTGGTGGGTAGTATTGGTAGTGGTGGGTAGTATTGGTAGTGGTGAGTAGTATTGGTAGTGGTGAGTAGTATCGGTAGTGGTGGGTATTATCGGTAGTGGTGGGTAGTATTGGTAGTGGTGGGTAGTATTGGTAGTGGTGGGTAGTATTGGTAGTGGTGAGTAGTATTGGTAGTGGTGGGTAGTATTGGTAGTGGTGAGTAGTATTGGTAGTGGTGGGTAGTATTGGTAGTGGTGGGTAGTATTGGTAGTGGTGGGTAGTATTGGTAGTGGTGGGTCGAATTGGTAGTGGTGGGTAGTATTGGTAGTGGTGAGTAGTATCGGTAGTGGTGGGTAGTATTGGTAGTGGTGGGTAGTATTGGTAGTGGTGGGTAGTATTGGTAGTGGTGGGTAGTATTGGTAGTGGTGAGTAGTATTGGTAGTGGTGAGTAGTATTGGTAGTGGTGGGTAGTATTGGTAGTGGTGGGTAGTATTGGTAGTGGTGGGTAGTATTGGTAGTGGTGGGTAGTATTGGTAGTGGTGAGTAGTATTGGTAGTGGTATTGGTAGTGGTGGGTAGTATCGGTAGTGGTGGGTAGTATCGGTAGTGGTGGGTAGTATTGGTAGTGGTGGGTAGTATTGGTAGTGGTGGGTAGTATTGGTAGTGGTGAGTAGTATTGGTAGTGGTGAGTAGTATTGGTAGTGGTATTGGTAGTGGTGGGTAGTATCGGTAGTGGTGGGTAGAGTAGTATTGGTAGTGGTGGGTAGTATTGGTAGTGGTGAGTAGTATCGGTAGTGGTGGGTAGTATTGGTAGTGGTGGGTAGTATTGGTAGTGGTGGGTAGTATTGGTAGTGGTGGGTAGTATCGGTAGTGGTGGGTAGTATTGGTAGTGGTGAGTAGTATTGGTAGTGGTGAGTAGTATTGGTAGTGGTGAGTAGTATTGGTAGTGGTGGGTAGTATTGGTAGTGGTGGGGAGTATTGGTAGTGGTGAGTAGTATCGGTAGTGGTGGGTAGTATCGGTAGTGGTGGGTAGTATTGGTAGTGGTGGGTAGTATTGGTAGTGGTGGGTAGTATTGGTAGTGGTGAGTAGTATGGGTAGTGGTGAGTAGTATCGGTAGTGGTGGGTAGTATCGGTAGTGGTGGGTAGTATTGGTAGTGGTGGGTAGTATTGGTAGTGGTGAGTAGTATTGGTAGTGGTGAGTAGTATTGGTAGTGGTGGGTAGTATCGGTAGTGGTGGGTAGTATCGGTAGTGGTGGGTAGTATCGGTAGTGGTGGGTAGTATTGGTAGTGGTGAGTTGTATTGGTAGTGGTGAGTAGTATCGGTAGTGGTGGGTAGTATCGGTAGTGGTGGGTAGTATTGGTAGTGGTGGGTAGTATTGGTAGTGGTGAGTAGTATTGGTAGTGGTGAGTAGTATTGGTAGTGGTGAGTAGTATCGGTAGTGGTGGGTAGTATCGGTAGTGGTGGGTAGTATTGGTAGTGGTGGGTAGTATTGGTAGTGGTGGGTAGTATTGGTAGTGGTGAGTAGTATTGGTAGTGGTGAGTAGTATCGGTAGTGGTGGGTAGTATCGGTAGTGGTGGGTAGTATTGGTAGTGGTGGGTAGTATTGGTAGTGGTGAGTAGTATTGGTAGTGGTGAGTAGTATTGGTAGTGGTGGGTAGTATCGGTAGTGGTGGGTAGTATCGGTAGTGGTGGGTAGTATCGGTAGTGGTGGGTAGTATTGGTAGTGGTGGGTAGTATTGGTAGTGGTGAGTTGTATTGGTAGTGGTGAGTAGTATCGGTAGTGGTGGGTAGTATCGGTAGTGGTGGGTAGTATTGGTAGTGGTGGGTAGTATTGGTAGTGGTGAGTAGTATTGGTAGTGGTGAGTAGTATCGGTAGTGGTGGGTAGTATCGGTAGTGCTGGGTAGTATCGGTAGTGGTGGGTAGTATCGGTAGTGGTGGGTAGTATCGGTAGTGGTGGGTAGTATTGGTAGTGGTGGGTAGTATTGGTAGTGGTGAGTTGTATTGGTAGTGGTGAGTAGTATCGGTAGTGGTGGGTAGTATCGGTAGTGGTGGGTAGTATTGGTAGTGGTGGGTAGTATTGGTAGTGGTGAGTAGTATCGGTAGTGGTGAGTAGTATCGGTAGTGGTGGGTAGTATCGGTAGTGGTGGGTAGTTTTGGTAGTGGTGGGTAGTATTGGTAGTGGTGGGTAGTATTGGTAGTGGTGGGTAGTATTGGTAGTGGTGAGTAGTATTGGTAGTGGTGGGTAGTATTGGTAGTGGTGGGTAGTATTGGTAGTGGTGGGTAGTATTGGTAGTGGTGGGTAGTATTGGTAGTGGTGGGTAGTATTGGTAGTGGTGGGTAGTATTGGTAGTGGTGGGTAGTATTGGTAGTGGTGGGTAGTATTGGTAGTGGTGGGTAGTATTGGTAGTGGTGGGTAGTATCGGTAGTGGTGGGTAGTATTTGTAGTGGTGGGTAGTATTGGTAGTGGTGGGTAGTATTGGTAGTGGTGAGTAGTATTGGTAGTGGTGAGTAGTATTGGTAGTGGTGGGTAGTATTGGTAGTGGTGAGTAGTATCGGTAGTGGTGGGTAGTATTGGTAGTGGTGGGTAGTATCGGTAGTGGTGGGTAGTATCGGTAGTGGTGGGTAGTATTGGTAGTGGTGGGTAGTATTGGTAGTGGTGAGTAGTATTGGTAGTGGTGAGTAGTATTGGTAGTGGTATTGGTAGTGGTGGGTAGTATCGGTAGTGGTGGGTAGAGTAGTATTGGTAGTGGTGGGTAGTATTGGTAGTGGTGAGTAGTATCGGTAGTGGTGGGTAGTATTGGTAGTGGTGGGTAGTATTGGTAGTGGTGGGTAGTATTGGTAGTGGTGGGTAGTATTGGTAGTGGTGAGTAGTATTGGTAGTGGTGAGTAGTATCGGTAGTGGTGAGTAGTATTGGTAGTGGTGAGTAGTATTGGTAGTGGTGGGTAGTATTGGTAGTGGTGAGTAGTATTGGTAGTGGTGAGTAGTATTGGTAGTGGTGAGTAGTATTGGTAGTGGTGAGTAGTATTGGTAGTGGTGAGTAGTATTGGTAGTGGTGAGTAGTATTGGTAGTGGTGAGTAGTATTGGTAGTGGTGAGTAGTATTGGTAGTGGTGAGTAGTATCGGTAGTGGTGAGTAGTATTGGGGTAGTGGTGAGTAGTATCGGTAGTGGTGAGTAGTATTGGTAGTGGTGAGTAGTATTGGTAGTGGTGGGTAGTATTAGTAGTGGTGAGTAGTATTGGTAGTGGTGAGTAGTATTGGTAGTGGTGAGTAGTATTGGTAGTGGTGAGTAGTATTGGTAGTGGTGAGTAGTATTGGTAGTGGTGAGTAGTATTGGTAGTGGTGAGTAGTATTGGTAGTGGTGGGTAGTATTGGTAGTGGTGAGTAGTATTGGTAGTGGTGAGTAGTATTGGTAGTGGTGAGTAGTATTGGTAGTGGTGAGTAGTATTGGTAGTGGTGAGTAGTATTGGTAGTGGTGGGTAGTATTGGTAGTGGTGAGTAGTATTGGTAGTGGTGGGTAGTATTGGTAGTGGTGAGTAGTATAGGTAGTGGTGAGTAGTATCGGTAGTGGTGAGTAGTATTGGTAGTGGTGAGTAGTATCGGTAGTGGTGAGTAGTATTGGTAGTGGTGGGTAGTATTGGTAGTGGTGAGTAGTATTGGTAGTGGTGGGTAGTATTGGTAGTGGTGAGTAGTATTGGTAGTGGTGAGTAGTATCGGTAGTGGTGAGTAGTATTGGTAGTGGTGAGTAGTATCGGTAGTGGTGAGTAGTATTGGTAGTGGTGAGTAGTATTGGTAGTGGTGAGTAGTATTGGTAGTGGTGAGTAGTATTGGTAGTGGTGAGTAGTATTGGTAGTGGTGAGTAGTATTGGTAGTGGTGAGTAGTATTGGTAGTGGTGAGTAGTATCGGTAGTGGTGAGTAGTATTGGTAGTGGTGAGTAGTATTGGTTGTGGTGAGTAGTATAGGTAGTGGTGAGTAGTATCGGTAGTGGTGAGTAGTATTGGTAGTGGTGAGTAGTATTGGTAGTGGTGAGTAGTATTGGTAGTGGTGAGTAGTATTGGTAGTGGTGAGTAGTATTGGTAGTGGTGAGTAGTATTGGTAGTGGTGAGTAGTATTGGTAGTGGTGAGTAGTATCGGTAGTGGTGAGTAGTATTGGTAGTGGTGAGTAGTATTGGTAGTGGTGAGTAGTATCGGTAGTGGTGAGTAGTATTGGTAGTGGTGAGTAGTATTGGTAGTGGTGGGTAGTATTGGTAGTGGTGAGTAGTATTGGTAGTGGTGAGTAGTATTGGTAGTGGTGAGTAGTATCGGTAGTGGTGAGTAGTATTGGTAGTGGTGAGTAGTATTGGTAGTGGTGAGTAGTATTGGTAGTGGTGGGTAGTATTGGTAGTGGTGAGTAGTATTGGTAGTGGTGAGTAGTATCGGTAGTGGTGAGTAGTATTGGTAGTGGTGAGTAGTATTGGTAGTGGTGGGTAGTATTGGTAGTGGTGAGTAGTATTGGTAGTGGTGAGTAGTATTGGTAGTGGTGAGTAGTATTGGTAGTGGTGAGTAGTATTGGTAGTGGTGAGTAGTATTGGTAGTGGTGAGTAGTATCGGTAGTGGTGGGTAGTATCGGTAGTGGTGGGTAGTATCGGTAGTGGTGAGTAGTATTGGTAGTGGTGAGTAGTATTGGTAGTGGTGAGTAGTATTGGTAGTGGTGGGTAGTATAGGTAGTGGTGGGTAGTATCGGTAGTGGTGAGTAGTATTGGTAGTGGTGAGTAGTATTGGTAGTGGTGGGTAGTATTGGTAGTGGTGGGTAGTATTGGTAGTGGTGAGTAGTATTGGTAGTGGTGGGTAGTATCGGTAGTGGTGGGTAGTATTGGTAGTGGTGGGTAGTATTGGTAGTGGTGAGTAGTATTGGTAGTGGTGGGTAGTATTGGTAGTGGTGAGTAGTATTAGTAGTGGTGAGTAGTATCGGTAGTGGTGGGTAGTATCGGTAGTGGTGGGTAGTATTGGTAGTGGTGGGTAGTATTGGTAGTGGTGGGTAGTATTGGTAGTGGTGAGTAGTATTGGTAGTGGTGGGTAGTATCGGTAGTGGTGGGTAGTATTGGTAGTGGTGGGTAGTATTGGTAGTGGTGGGTAGTATTGGTAGTGGTGGGTAGTATTGGTAGTGGTGAGTAGTATTGGTAGTGGTGGGTAGTATTGGTAGTGGTGGGTAGTATTGGTAGTGGTGGGTAGTATTGGTAGTGGTGAGTAGTATTGGTAGTGGTGGGTAGTATTGGTAGTGGTGAGTAGTATTGGTAGTGGTGGGTAGTATTGGTAGTGGTGGGTAGTATTGGTAGTGGTGAGTAGTATTGGTAGTGGTGGGTAGTATTGGTAGTGGTGAGTAGTATTGGTAGTGGTGGGTAGTATTGGTAGTGGTGGGTAGTATTGGTAGTGGTGAGTAGTATTGGTAGTGGTGGGTAGTATTGGTAGTGGTGAGTAGTATTGGTAGTGGTGGGTAGTATTGGTAGTGGTGAGTAGTATTGGTAGTGGTGGGTAGTATTGGTAGTGGTGGGTAGTATTGGTAGTGGTGGGTAGTATTGGTAGTGGTGGGTAGTATTGGTAGTGGTGAGTAGTATTGGTAGTGGTGGGTAGTATCGGTAGTGGTGAGTAATATTGGTAGTGGTGAGTAGTATTGGTAGTGGTGGGTAGTATTGGTAGTGGTGAGTAGTATTGGTAGTGGTGGGTAGTATCGGTAGTGGTGAGTAGTATTGGTAGTGGTGAGTAGTATTGGTAGTGGTGAGTAGTATTGGTAGTGGTGGGTAGTATTGGTAGTGGTGAGTAGTATTGGTAGTGGTGAGTAGTATTGGTAGTGGTGGGTAGTATTGGTAGTGGTGGGTAGTATTGGTAGTGGTGGGTAGTATTGGTAGTGGTGAGTAGTATTGGTAGTGGTGAGTAGTATTGGTAGTGGTGGGTAGTATCGGTAGTGGTGGGTAGTATCGGTAGTGGTGGGTAGTATTGGTAGTGGTGGGTAGTATCGGTAGTGGTGGGTAGTATTGGTAGTGGTGGGTAGTATTGGTAGTGGTGGGAAGTATTGGTAGTGGTGGCAAGCGATGGTAAAGGTGTTGGTCGGTATCAGACGAGGTGGTAGTTGTGGCGACAGTAAAAGAGGTGGGTAACAGTAACAGTGACTGTGAATTGCGGTAGTTGTAGCAGTGATAATGATTGTATAGGGTAGTGTGGTCGCAGTGAGAGCGGTAGTAAGTGGTGGTGGCAGCAGCGGTGGCTGTGCTAGTTTAGTGGTAGTTAGTGGTAGTATGTTTGGTAGGATAAGGTATTGGTGTTGTTGTTGATGCTGGTGTTGGTGTTGATGTTGGTGTTGGCTGTTATGCAGGTTGAGCTGGGGTTGCAAAGGAAAGACTGAGATATGTAAAAAGTATGGAAAGGGGCTGTTGGATTCGCTGGTAAGTCGGTCACCTATTTTTTTCATGTCCTTTACCTTGGCTCCCGTTTCAAGCCGTCTTTATTTGAATGCCAGTGGAAGAAGAAGGAGAAGGAGAAGAAGAAGAAGAAGAAGAAGAAGAAGAAGAAGAAGAAGAAGAAGAAGAAGAAGAAGAAGAAGAAGAAGAAGAAGAAAAAGAAGAAGAAGCGAGAGGAGGAGGAGGAGGAGAAGAGGAGGAGGAGGAAGAAGAACAAGAACAAGAACAAGAAAAGACGAAGAAGAACAAGAAGAAATAGAAAAATAAGAAGAAGAAGAAGAAGAAGAAGAACAACAACAACAAGAACAAGAAAAAGAAGAAGAAGAAGAAGAAGAAAAAGAAGAAGAACAAGAACAAGAACAAGAAAAAAAACGAAGAAGAAGAAGAAAAAAAAGAAGAAGAAAGAAAGACCGGTCTATAGTGCCACTAACCCAGCTTTCTTACTGCTGCCCACTAATATATACGTAACACAAATTTAACATAAATATAGACTCCCAACTCCCCAACACATCTCTCGTTCGTCTTTATTTTCAATCTTGGTTTCTCTCTGTCTCTATCTGTCTGATTTTCTTCTTCCCCACCTACCCTGGTTCTCTGACTGTCTACATCTCTCCCTCCCTTCTCTCTCTCTCTCTCTCTCATTCTCTGCATATCTGCCTCTAGCTCTTTTTCCATGCTATTTTTTCTTTTTTAACTTCTCTCGCTTTTTCCTGTCTCGCCTCTCATCACATTTTATACTCACTCAATTACCACAACACAGTCATGTTTACACACACACACACACACACACACACATGTATATATATATATATATATATGGGGAGAGAGAGGGGCAGATAGTGAATGTTAGAGACAGACAGACCACAAAGTTTGACACATGCAAACATTAATGCATACTTACATAAATATATAAATACACACATACACATGTATGCATGCATATGTATACATGTGTTTGTGTGTATGTATGTGTGTATATATATATGTGTGTGTGTATATGTATATGTATTTACATATGCATATATGTGTGTGTGTGTATAGACACACACATACACACACACACACATATATATATATATATATATATATATATATATATATATATATATATATGTATGTATGTATGTATGTATGTATGTATGTGTGTATGTATGCCAACATAGAATCACGTGCATTAACAGCGGGGAAACAAAATACTACATATTTAGAGTATGCATCTATAATTTCATTTAACATTCATACACACACACATACCCGTGCTTGCGTACATACATGCATACACACAGAAAAAACCCAAACATACATAAACATATATACACAAACATAAAGAATATATATACATTATATATGCATATATACACTCATCTACCATCGAGTACAGCGGTCATATTATTCGCAACACTTCTTGCAGTGGCATTATTTGTCCACGCCCCTATGCATCTGACCTTCCCAAATGGTCATTGCAAACACTCAACGGGATTTACCAAAAATACTGAAACACAAACTACTCAGTGATCCTAGAAATTTGAACATCAATGAAGGTGTAAACAGAATATATTTCCCACGTACGGGAGGTAGTCTGACATCATAGGAGGCCCGGATTGCAAGACTAAAGAAACATCTGCAGCTGAGAAAAGAGCTCAGTAACTATCTGGTTCAAGTTTATAAACATGAAAGTGATAACCTTGTTAGAGTAGCTAATGAACTTGAGGAGAGATATGGAATAAAAACTGACACCGATCTCTTTCCAAGGAACATATGAAAATCCTACCTAACTTTACAACAAAAACAAAACAAAATAGATCAGCTCACTGAGAAGGTTGTGCACGGGAGCTTGAAATGAAATTTAAAAAAAAAAAGGGTGAGCCATAAAGAGAATAAACGATATTGAAAACCCTAGCATGGAGCACTGACGAGTTTATTAGATCTCACCTTGCTAATTAACCCTCAATGTAATTCAGAAGCAAGGAATCCCCTCGTTAAGTACATTTTGCACAAAAGCCAAAAGAAAACTTGAGAACATTAGACACCATTTCCAGCTACGAGACTGTTTCTGAGATATCAGTCAGAGCAATCTAGAAAAATAAATCTTGGAAACAATAAGGCAGAGACAGCATAATTGCAAGAAGCATGGTGTGGTTAAGAAGTTAGCTTTGCAAACATATGGTTCCGGGTTCGATCCCACTCCGCGGCGCATAGGGCAAGTTTCTTGTACTATATATATATATATATATATATATATATATATATATATATATATATAGAGAGAGAGAGAGAGAGAGGACAGACAGAGACTCTGGTTGGCTAATCCTTGAATCTTTGCGATCGGAATTTAGGGGACGGAAACAGTAGTGAAGCTGTAGCCGTAATATGTTTGTATATGTGTATATTGTTTGTCCGTAGTGTTCTCTCTCTATTCACATTGACAGCGATCAGCTGAAATATTTGAGAACTTGCTTAAGAAATTCCAATATACCATATTTTCAGACAAAAAAGATGCACAGGCATATAAGGCGCCCCACCCCAATTTTGGCAGACCTAGTCTACGAAAACAATAAATAAAATACAGCAAACCGAATGTCTTATTCATTTTAATGTATAGGAACCATGAAACTTTAGTAAGCTATTATGGTAGGCTAAGTTACAATATTTACCTTAACACTACCAATTATCATCTCTGGCCTCCAATATCACCAGAATTGTCCATCATTAATAACACTAACCGAGTCTACCCTAAGACTGACCGTTAGCATATATGGTGCAAGGAGACTTTTGTTGAGGAATTTTAGAAGAAAAAAATGCGCCTTATATTCCAGAATATACGATCTCTCTCTATATATGTGTGTGCCCGTATATGTACACATATACACATGCACAGACATTATATATATATATATATATATATATATATATATATATATATATATATATATATATATATATATATATATATATATATATAAGCAATGTTAATTCTCTAAATGAAGTATTAACAGTAACTGCACGATAAAGTGTAGTATATTGCCACTTAAGTGTGGCTGACCCCTAGGGGTGGATGTTACTGTTGCTTTTAGCCCATATATATATATATATATACATATATATATGCATGCATATATATATATATATATATATATATTTGCATATATGCATACATACACACATACATATATGTGTGTGTATGTATGTCTGTGTATGTATGTCTGTGTAAGTATGCATCTATGCATGTGTCTGTATGTATGCATGTGTTGATTACAAAGGGAAAATGGAAAACAGGCGCCGCCAAGCATTTCGTCCGGCGCACTAATGATTCTGCTAGCTCGCCGACTGAATAATAATAGTAATCCTTCCTACTATAGACCCAAGGGGAGGAGACCTGTCGATTACATCAACCCCAGGGCGTAAATGGTACTTAATTTACCGTCTCCTTAAGGATGACAGGCTAAGTCGATCCCGGCGGCATTTGAACGAAATACCATTAAGCATTTCGCCGACGTACTGACGATTCTGCTAACTAACCGTCTGTGTTGGTAGAGTTGATACAAACTGAATTGAAACATTAAGAAACTGTGGAAAACCAGAGC
>NC_142931.1:20774017-20806517 GCF_046866305.1 Octopus bimaculoides | reverse complement strand
TTACCGGCGATGCACAACCTAGAGTTGTTTTTTATGAAAGACCGGCAGTCGCCCATGCATACCAGCCTCCTCTCTCCACGCCACCGAAGTTATCTAAGGAAGAGGCAAAGGTCGATACAGCTTGGCACCAGTGACGTCGCAACTCATTTCTACAGCTGAGTGAACTGGAGCAACGTGAAATAAAGTGTCTTGCTCAAGAACACAACACGCAGCCCGGTCCGGGAATCGAACTCACAACCTCATGATCGTAAGCTCAACACTCTAACCACACACACACACACACACACACACACACACACACACACACACACACATATATATATATATATATATATATATATATATATATATATATATATATATATATTTCCTCTCGATCTGGTCTAACGACCCTCCATGTTTGTTTTCGTTCGGTTTCCTTGTATGTCTCCACTGTCCTGTTTTTGTACCCTCCATAAATCCTAAATTTTATTCTGGTATTTATGGGAGCAACTGTCTTCGAAGACTCATATTGTCGTTGATTACTCGAAATGGGGAGTAGATAGACTGCCGACAACTGATGACGGGTCGTTCTTTGTATTACTTGTCCTGTTTTCCATTTTTTTCTCTCGTTGCTTACGTATTCAATTCATTTGTTTTCGTATTTCATGTTATTTACTGTTGGTGACGTCCTGTACTCATATATGCATATATATATATGTGTGTGTGTATGTTTGTATGTATGTATGAATGTAGGTAGGTAAGTAGGTAGGTAGGTAGGTAGGTAGGTATCTTGATTTCAAGTTTTGGCCAAGGGCAGCAGTTTTAGGGGAGGGACAAAGTTGATTAACTCGACCCCAGGGCTCAACTGCTACTTATTTTATCGCCCCCGAAAGGATGAAAGACAAAGTCAACTTTGGCGGAATTGAGTGTGTGTGTGTTTGTGTCTGTCTGTCTGTCTGTGCGTGCATGTGTGTGTATGTGTCTGTCTGTCTGTCTGTCTGTCTGTCTGTCTGTCTGTCTGTCTGTCTGTCTGTCTGTCTGTCTGTCTGTGCGTGTGTGTGTATGTGTGTGTGCGTGCGTGTGTAATCACATTGTTTGCAATCTCCACAATTAAGGCTTTTAAATAAATAACTCTAAATTTATTTATGTATTTATATTATACATTATAGATTTATATTATATAATACATGTTATTTATATGATACATTGCAAATTAACACAAAAATAAATTAATCATTAAAACAACAACAAACGTGCTTACCGACAGACTGAGAACAACCACATTAAACAATAAGCAATATCGTTGGATAAGAAATATCGTTAATGCATTAAAATTTATATATATCAAACTATGTCACGTTATGATCACAGCATACACTATTGTGTGTGTGTGTGTGTGTGTGTGTGTGTGTGTAGGCGCGCTCGCGTGTGTGCATGTTCATAATATCTGCTAATCACTTTTCCTCTTCTAATTCATAGTTTATTCACTTTACTAATTCTACTGGTTAGTTGAATCCATTTTCTTGCTCTCTGCTTTTGTACTTCAGGTTTAACGAATTTTGATGGAGATAATAATTTTGTCAGCGCTGTCATATTCTGGAAAGAGAGAAAAAAATATACTTATGAGAAGCTCAAAAAGGCTTTAGTTCTTTTAACTTACGTTTTAATTAGTTTTATTTATTCCAACTCTTTCCGTTCTGAGTTTAAATACTGCTGAAGTCAGTTTTGACTTTCATCCTTTGATAAAATAGAGGTACCAGTCCAAGACTTCTGACCGATGGTATTGACTCAAACTCGCCCTTAAAAATTCTTGGCGTTGTGCCTCCGTCAGAAACCGAGCTAGCGGAATCATCAGCGTATCGGACAAAATGCTTAATAGTATTTTTCAAAGCATTTCTTTAGGTTCTGAGTCCAAATATTGCAAATGTTGTCTTTGCCTTCCATATTTTCGGGATCGAAAAAATAACAGCCATTTGAGCTCTGGGGTCGATGTAATCGACTACTATTCTCCCCACCAAAAGTTCCAGGCCTTGTGCCTATAGTAGGAATTATTATTATTATTATCATTATTATTATTATTATTATTATTATTCAGTAGTTTTATTTTTATAACGTGCTTTCACTTCACTACCGAGCGCAGCTCTGTGCGCCTTGGGTACGTGCTGTGGTTTGCTGTGGTGCTCTTATGTTTACTGTATTGAAAGTGTTTTGCGTAGAATGTGTGCAGTACCCAGTAGTGCAATTTTCTGTATGTTATATATATTTGTAAGTCCTGGTGTTTTTGTTATGTATTTGTCTGAATATTTTTTTATTATACCTAAGGCACCTACTATGATAGGAATTGTTTCTGTTTTTAGATTCCACATTCGAGTTATCTCTATTTCCAGGTCTTTGTATTTTGAAAGTTTTTCCATTTCTTTTAGAGAAACGTTATCATCTGCTGGTATTGAAACATCAATTAGAAGGCATTTTTTTCCTTCATGATCTTTGACAACTATATCTGGTCTATTTGCCTTAATTTCTCTATCTGTGTGTATTGGCATATCCCAGAGTATGGTTGCTTTCTCGTTTTCTGTGACCTTTTCTGGCGTGTGTTTATACCATCTTTTTTCTGTTGCTATTCCATAATGTTGGCATAGCTTCCAGTGTATATAGGTCCCAGCTCTGTCGTGTCTGTGAATATATTCCTTCTTAGCCAGGACTGGGCAGCCGTTCTGAGTTCAAATTCCGCCGAAGTCGACTTTACCTTTCATCCCTTTGGAGTCGATTTAATCGACTGGCCCCCTCCCCCAAACTATCAGGCCTTGTGCCTATAGTAGAAAGGATTATTATTGTTGTTGTTACTGTTGTAGTTATTGTTCGTCTGTCGACACTTGCTGCACATTGCTCCGTAAGTTTTACTGTTATTCGTATTGTTATACATTGTTACACATCGTACATTTGTTATTGTTACTTTGTTAAACAAACCAGGACCTTGGGAAACTGGTTAGTTCTTCTCCATCTGTAGCCCTTAGAGACTATTTTAGTGTTTGTTTGGGCTAAGACATCCCTCTTCTTCTTCTTTTTTTTTGTTTTTGTTTTTTTGTTTTTGCTAAAATCAAAGATCGAAAACTGTCCGTTTGCTGATAAGAACAGCCAGTTGTCCGGAAGAGAGAACAGCCAAGTCGTGAAAGATAACGACTGCTATAGCAACAACAAGAACAATAGCACACATGAAACATATGAAAATTAATTTCACTTGCTTTTGATCTCCCCTTCACCATCGCAAGAACAAAAGAAAATGATGAAAAGCAACAACACAAGTGAAAACACTGCCACCTCCACCGCTACCCCTGGTGCCAGCAGCAGATCCAACACCACCACCACCATTACCAACATAATTAACGAAAAAAAAAAAAGAAAACAACGAAATCGAAGCATGCAAATCCAGTCGGACCAGTTTCAACTTTGCGTAAGCGACTCGACAAGTAAGTGAAGATATTTTATTTAGATGAAAATGAGTTCAAGAATACAAAATGCATGTTGGAGAAATGTGACAGAAATGTGGTACTAAACATTCCTAGAACTGTCCAGCAAGAAATTAATTTACGGAGAGTTCTATTTAAAACAATTGGCGAAAATCAGGGAAGTATAACAGGCAACACAGAAAGAAATAGAGAAATGCTTAAAACCGATGTGGAAGAGCAAGACCTATATGCCCGGGGGAAGAAATATGGGACTATCGAGGTAAGGTTCGCCTCAGAGGAGAAAGCAAAAAATCACACGACAGCTACCCTAACGAGTGATGAAATAATTCTCATTCCTATTTACCTCATTCCTATTTAGAATACTGAACATCCCATCAGAGATTGACATCTGCTGGTTAGTGGCTGCTATTCTCCTTGACATAGAAAAGAAAACCAAGATTCTACGGATACAAAAGATTCACAAGCAGAACTGGTTAGGTCAAGGGATGCAGCTTTTAATACAAGCTGACCAGAAAAGCGTTGAGGCTATCCCGGATTACATAAGTCTACTGGATGCCACAAAACTTCACGTGGCTATCGCGGGCAGAAAACCAAAATGTCACCTGTGCGGGGCACAAACTATCTAAAGGCCTTCTGCCCACAACAACAAAAAAAAGAGAAGAGAGACCTTCGTTTTAGCTAACACCACTACTTCCACCACTACCACCACCACCACCACTATCACCATCTTCACCACCACAACCACAACAACAACAGCAGAAGCAAGCAACTGCAGCTGCAAAGACAACAGTAGTAGCAACAACTGCAATCACAGAAGCACCGACAGCAGTAGCAGCAACAACACCAAAACCAACAATGGAAACAACTGTAGAAAAATAACCAACATCGACAGCAGCAAAAACAACAGCATCAGAATCGCTCAAAACAACAACACAAAATTTATCAACAGAAAAACCACAAAAAGCTCCGCAAGATTTTCTCCTCCCGTGTTCAGAGCAATCAGACATGTCCTGCGGTGAGGAGGAGCAGGAAGAGCCAAAGTGGGAAAAGGTTCGGAGATCGAACAAAAGAAAAAGAAATAAACCAATACCGACATCAACACAAAAAAACTGGCAGGTATGACCAGAAGGAAGAGATACGAAGGAAAACAAATACTTAAAGATCTTCCTCAACAGCAGCCACACCAGTACCAGACTTAATGTACGTCCTGAGTTCAAATTTCGCTGAGGTCCATTTTGCCTTTTAACCTTTCAGGGTTGATAAAGTAAGTACCAGATGTGCAGTGGGATCGATATAATCGAGTAGCCCTTCCCCCAAAACCTCAAGCCTTATGTCTATAGTAGAAAGGATTGTTGTTGTTGTTGTGGTTGTTAAAATGGTTGAGGGCTGATTGAATGGCCGACTCTAAACTGGTGGCTTCGACTGGATTCCACAACTGGAAGAAGGTACTTAGCCTGGGTATTCAAATGCGAAGGTCAACATTCATGCTCTTTTCCAGAATCCTTGAGACAGGTGAATGGAAGAGAGGTCCGAGTCTCCTGAAACCAGAGGTCCTGGCCTAAATGCTTGCAACTAAGTAGAGTCTGCTTAGAGAAGGTAACAGCTTAAGTCTACCATTCAACAAGAAAGGTCCACCTGACCCGCTTCCACACAGTTTCAGTCTACTAAATTCCAGTCTCAACGCTTCGGTTGTGAAATATGCCGCACAGTTGAATTGAACCCACGAAGTCACGAGGTGCAATTCTTAAGCAAACATCCATGCCTGCTGTGAATTTCTTAGCAGAGTTTGTGTTGTTTATTTTCTTACAAAAGAATATCAACGACCTCAGCCTGCTGAAATGGCTGGATCAGTAATGTGTATGTTTGTGGCGATGGTAGGTGGAAGTGATAAACTCAAATATAGACTCACCTTCAAGATAAGTGGAGGTTTTCACCGGAGAAAATAAGAAGATTGGAAATTTAGAGGCTGCAAAGGAACAAACCATGCCCTTTTTATCGTCTCTGACCAGAAGCCAGCCTACATCCTTTTTACAGCGGCCGTATTCCTTATTGATATAAAACCGTCTTTTGTAAATAGAATCTCTGAAAAAAAAAGTTCGAAGTTGTTTTGGTATTGAAGAAAATTGAAGTTCGATAACTGTAGGGTTTATATATTATATAATTACATGGAAAAATGTGAGCAAGAGAAATAATAGTCTTAAGATTATAAATCTGGAAAAGTACAGTATACTCGGAAAAGTACAGGACACTCGGAAAAGTACAGGACACTCGGAAAAGTTCAGGACAAGTGTTTACATCTTGTAAAGTACAGAACAAGAAAATTTTTACGTAAAAATTGCAGCTAAGGATAAAATTTCAAATAAAATATTTAGATCTAGAAAATATTAGCTTTTATTAAAACTAAAAATTTTATTACAAGTTATTACTTCTATTTGTTATTATTTCTTACTTCTATTGTAAAGTAAAAATAACTCAAAATATTTTTTGCATTTTATAAAGATTATTAATTAGAAATTTGAAAATAGCTTATAAAAAATAATAGTAATACATAATTAGTTAGTACAATAAATGGAATAATGCAAAAATTAGTTATATATTACAATAAAATCTACCTATAACAACAAATTCACAGTAAAATTTGCTCGAATTATTGCTCAAGGTATTGCCAATTTTTCACATTTTTAGTCTTGACCCAATGTCAATTTAAAACATAATGAATTTGCCTACCATATATACTATTCTACTTTGCATAAAATTTTAGCTATATTGGTACTTCTAGCTCTCATTTTTTAAAGTATTCTAGTGTGTCAATATTTCAACAAAATGATGGTACCTTTTGTAATTATGATGTTACTTTGTAAATTAAAATCAAATAATTTTTTATATTCAAATTTTATCCTTAGCTGCAATATTTTAAGTAAAAATTTTCTTGTTCTGTACTTTACCAGATGTAATAACTTGACCTGTACTTTTCCAGATTTATAATCTTTATAAATGTGTGTGTGTGTGTGTGTGTGTGTGTGTGTGTGTGTGTGTGTGTGTGTGTGTGTGTGTGTGTGTGCGTGCGTGCGTGCGTGTGTGTGTGTGTGTGTGTGTGTGTGTGTGTGTGCGTGCGTGCGTGCGTGCGTGCGTGTGTGTGTGTGTGTGTGTGTGTGTGTGTGTGTGTGTGTGTGTGTGTGTGTAAGCAGATAAATTTTCTTTGTAAAACTTGTACTTCCTATATTTGTCAACCTAATTGTTGGTCTAAAGTATTTGTAGACTGGACTTAACTGACTATCAAAACAAACAAAAAAAGATGTTGATTTATTAGTAAACAATATATATACTCACTCTCCGATTATACTAAAAATACTAGGTTTATTTGTCTTAAGGTCAGTCCAAGGCGACGATTTAATCAGACGATTGAGGCAAAACCAGTTCATTTTGTTGCTCTGTTTTCCATCAAATATCATACTCACCACTATTTGATTGTCTTGCTCAAGAACGAATTTAACCTGGAAATATTATTGGATATGATAAGCCACGACCTTGGTAAAAAAAAGGCTGTTAATTAAAACACATAGAATTGAATAGTCATGTACAATGGTAATCAGAAACAAAGCCTTTCCTCAGATGTTTACGAACAGTTGCTCATTTACAAGCAGAGACTTTGATACATGCACACACACACACACACACACACACACACACACACACACACACACACACACGTATACATAAATAACACAGATGAAATGTGGTTCACTACAGCTGTTTCAAACATGTTTTTCATTGATGAATAGAAATATTACATCATGCATAAAAAAAACAAAAGTTTTCTATTCATCAATATAAAAGTATGTCTGAAACAGCTGTAGTGAACCACAATTTATTTGTTGTTATTTGTTTATCATTCACCTAACTCGGAACCTGCAATTCGCTTTTTTTTTCTAGAGTCTATTGAGTGCAGTGCAAAGGGTGCAGCGAGTGTTCCCATGTGCTAGCTTGACGACTCGTTGTATATTCAATCGGCCATTTGTGATTGTACGCACAACCGAAGTACAAATCCGTGTTTACTTTAGTAAGTACGTATTTGCACTGAAACATTATTTGTACATGATAGTGATATCACCGCCCTGATCTTGGTGCTTTAGTATTTAAGTACCTGATTCTTTTGAACCCTGAAATTTTATATGTATACACACACACAACTGCTTGTTCTTCTTACACCTATGTGTGTGTATATATATGTATATATATATAACCAGCCGAAATTGCATAGGTAATCAGGAACTCGACTGAGGATAGAAAACTCCGAATGATCCGTCCTTGTTTTCCTTGTATCGTCTGTCTGGATATTTTGTTGTCCCTTTTTTGTTTCACCTAACTGTCTGGATGTTTTGCATCCTTGTCCCATTTTTGTATTATATATATATATATATATATTATATATATATATATATATATATATATATATATATATATATATATATATATATATATATATATATATATATATATATATATATGCATACATACACACATACATAAAAAATACAGAGGGATTATGCTTCACTACAGCTGTTCACTACATGTTTTTTATTAACAGACAGGCAGACAGACAGACAGACAGACAGATAGATAGATAGATAGATAGATAGATAGATATATAGAGAGATAGGAAGACAGATAGATAGATAGATATGTACGTAGAGTTATATAGTTGTAGAATTGAATGAAATACCTCTTGCACGTGAAGCGAAGCCCAATTTTCAATCAAAGAACTTTTAAAGACACTAAGTGAATAGTTATTGGATGCCTTCCACACTCCGCTCAAAGGTGAGTTATATAGTTCATAAGGGTTTCTGCTTGTGCCAGCGACGGATTCAAACACTTGTATCCAACTATGTTTGTGATCTACAAAACAAATGCTATTTTCCGTTAAAACAGATGCTAAATGAAGCTCAAAGAAAATATTTTTGACATTGTTTCTGTATTATTATTATTATTATTATTATTATTATTATTATTATTATTATTATTATTATTATTATTATTATTATTATTATTATTATTCAGTAGTTTTATTTTTATAGAGTGCTTTCACTTCACTACCGAGCGCAGCTCTGTGTGCCTTGGGTACGTGCTGTGGTTTGCTGTGATGCTCTTTATGGTTACTGTATTGAAAGTGTTTTGCGTAGGATGTGTGCAGTGCCCAGTAGTGCAATTTTCTGTATGTTATATATATTTGTAAGTCCTGGTGTTTTTTTTTATGTATTTATCTGAATATTTTTATTATTATAATTATTATTATTATCATTATTATTATTATTAATTTTTTTCTTCTTCTTTCAGTTCTGTTTCCATTTCTTGCCGAGTGTTTATCCGACCCCTAGGGCAAAGAAACTCACTGTATACATTGATAGGCCATTAAAATAAACACGCCTGATTGTTCATTTACAAAATCAAATAAAGTTATGTGAAAAAAAAAATTAAATGGATGATAAGCATCAATGCTCTTCAAAATACGTGTAACGTGTCGGTTAAGACAATCTTTTGCACTTCTTGCAAAGATGATAAGCCAGGGATCATTCTCAAATATCTATTCCGTTCCTGTTTTTTTATCATTCCTAGTGCTGCTACAATTACTGGTATTCTCATCGCCTTGAGATGTGAAATCTTTTTAGATTTCGATTAGCAAATCTCTATATTTTCTGAGCTTAGTCAAACCCCTTTTGCCAGATATTATGATCACAAGGAATACTCATTTTGATCGATAGTAATAATAATAATAATAATAATAATAGAACAAAACTATGTACAAATCCAAATATATGGTACCTTAGGCATAACACCTACATGAACTTCTGACTTGTTGTCTCTTGAGGTCTCTGGGTGAGACTTGGATCCAACTTGTACAAATGCAAAGCAAAAGTCAAACATAAAATAATAATAATAATAATAATAATAATAATAATAATAATAATAATAATAATAATAATAATAATAATAATAATAATAATAATAATAATAATAATAATAATAATAATAATAATAATAACAACAACAACAACAATAATGATGATAATAATAATAGCTATTATTATTATTACTTTTTACTTTTAATCTGCATGTTTGTTACAGTCACTTGCCGAGACACACCCAGTGTCCTGGGGCGAGTGATGGATAAGAGATGTTACAGTATGATTGAAAGCTTGGGAAGGGGGAAGTAGCGAAATATCTTCATGTAATACAACACAGACATTTAAATTGATAGGGTTTTTCTCAGGATGTGGGGCAGTACTTGTCAGTACAATCTTTTGGATTTCTCTGAGACATGTTGTTGTTGTTGTTATTATTATTATTATTATTATTATTATTATTATTATTATTATTATTATTATTTTAATCATCATCGTTGTCGTCGTCGTCGTGATCATCATCATCATCATCATCATCATCATCATCATCATCATCATCATCATCATCATCATCATCATCATCATCAATAATACTGAAAACTTAGAATATTTCAAAGGAAAAAGACTAGCAAGGATATTTTACAGAAAGACTCGCACAAAATAAAAGAAAAGAAAAGAAAACAATGACACTTCTGTAGACAATAAAATTGATGTGAACAATTCCGACGACACGTCTGAAAACAAAATATTTAACTACACATACATTTTCCCAAACAAAAGCGTATATCTAAAATGTTCGTCCTTCGCTAACGCTACAAGCAATAGACAAATGTTTGCAGTAGGTAATCTCGCTGAAGGTTGAACTATTGTGACAGCACAATAAAACCAAAGCAAGTGCATGTTTTCTCGAAGTCATCAGAAAGGAAAGAACTAAATTATTTTCTCATCTAGAAAGTTGTAGATGCTTTCCTTGTACCTTCCTGAAAGGACTACTGGAAGTAGATCTAGCCGATATGTGGGGTACGATCTCTTCTATCGAGTAGGACACACCATGTGGAAATACATGTCTCCTGTTTAAAACTGAGGACAGAGCGAGAAGACACGGTAAACTAGCACTTCACAGGTCTGCTCATAAGCTAATTCCCACAAAATATGGACTGAAGTAATCCGAAGATCACCATAAAAGACGTCAGAGAAGACGTTGACAGTTGGCTTGTCATTTTTAAGGCACTGTATCGAAACCTGTATCTAGGTGGAAGGGCCTTTCTGGACATGTGTCCTGATGACTTTTGAAGACCGTGAAAAGGTATTCCAGAAATGTGTTTCACAGTAGAAAGGATCCTTATTATTGTTGTTACCGCTGTAATTGTTGTTGTTGCATACCTGCAGGGTATGAAGCGACAATCTATGATTCACTGGTTCACTTAAATATGCAGACAACAGTTTTTAAAAAGTACAGTAAATTTCATTTTGTGTCAAATATACAATGGTTAAAATTTTACTTTCACTAAACAATGAGGTGATATTAAATTCATTTAGTAGATTTAACACTGCCAAGACATTGTGTAAGTTTGTATCTTAAATAAATTTGATTTTATCTTATATATACAAAAATTGAATCTTATCTTGTATAATCAGACTTTATGTGTTACCTTGAATAATCAGATAGTGGATTTAATGTTTCTTTATTAGACACTGTCGTGAGAAATCTTAGCTGATGACATAGCCTGGGTTGCCAGCATTCAGAGCAAGACAAGTATTGCAGGGTAGGCGCGTCATTTTTCATTATTACGACTTTATTCAAAGGCAGCGATCTGGAAGAATTGTTAGTACTCCGGACAAAAATGCTTAGCGGTATTTTGTCCGTCTTTATTTTCTGAGTTCAAATTCCACCCAGGTCGACTTTTCCTTTCGTCATTTTGAGATCGATAAAATAAATACCAGTTGAGCACTGGAGGCCGATCTAAACGACAAGACCCCCTCCCCCAAAATTTCAGGTCTATAGTAAAAAAGATTATTACTACCCAGATACATATATGTCAGTTTCTTTTTAGGATTTTTTTTCAATAATATAGCTTTTGAAATTTAAAAATTTAAGAAGTGCAATAAGTACAGTAATCCTTTTCAACAAATTACAAACTGTATTTTAGTAATCCTTACCTTCTAAAGAGTAATACAGCTGGTAATTGGAGTCATATTCTAAAGACGATCCATATTCCGGAAGGAAACTGTATAACTTACATGAAGGATTCCTATTCTTTTTAAAAACGAAACAGCAACAACTTTGCACAGAAAGACAAATCATTGTTCCGTGTTGAGCAGATTCGCAAGGATATGTTCCTAAATCATCGCGTGAACCAGGTGGGGAATAGAATCGGTAAGATGGCATTGAGTAGAATATCTTTTGTTTTGATTGGTTGTTTGTTTCGGCATCTTGAAATATTGATAGTAATAATATAACTGCCAGGGAGGAAAATGGCGTCATCTTGTAAGATTTTCAGTTTACAATTAAGCCGATTTGTTGTTTTCTTTCGTTTTTGATTTTTTTTCTGTTTTCAGTATCTGCGGAGAAGGTTTAATCTAATTTCACAGTGAACGTTTGACTCCCAGAGAATCAATGCATTCGAAAGTATATCATGAAAATTATTTAAAGTTCTGCAGAAATATATCAGAGAAATTTTGATTGGTGAAAAGCTGGAAGAAACACTTTAAAACAACAAAACCACCCAACAAATACTCACTCGAGATATAAAGTAACATATATGAACAAATATTTGCAAAGCTCTCTTTAAGAGTATATAAAAACCGCTTGACCGAGGAGAAAAGGTGTGCTTACTGGTTTATTGATTTTTGTCTTGAAAGGACTTGAAACAGCAGGTGTTATTATAATCGAAGAAGAAAGCTATCACAACCAATAGCCCAGCTCTTTCATCATCATCCTTTCTATCTTACGCTCTTTGCTAATTACGAGAACAAGCTAATCATGATGTCACTCATTAGGCTGTCTAATTATCAGTTTAACATTTTAAAATCCACTTTCTTTAGGGTTTAATTAGAAAGGAAGAAAAGTGTTCTTTTTAATTATGTCACCAAAGCCTTACCGAGAAAAGTTGGTGTGATAGAGATTAGTTTAGATACCCAGCTTGATTCAATTTATTTAATTTATAAAATCTGAAAAATGTTATTATTAAAAAACATCATTTGTCTGTTTCACATGCAGTGTTGCAGAGGGGTTTTTTTTTGCCCAATCTGACAGATTATCGATCACAAACAGATAATAATATTTCGACAAAATTCTTATTCCGATTTCTCTATTTCTTTAGTAACATCTCTCTTATGTTGAACGATTTATTGCTTCTAGCCATTATGAAGACGACCACTTAGAGACGAATACTTTCCCGAGCTTTGTATTATATCTACGACTTAAGAAATTTATGAGTTTAAAATTTCCGCGTGAATAAGTTGCCATCTTTCGACAGAAAAATCGTGAGTTTATATTCTTTGACAAACCTCTCCTGCCTTACTTCCATTGGTTTGAGAAAGTAGCCTGATTACATAGATTACTGGGATCGAATTCTCACATATGAAAAATAGAGAATAATTAAATATCAAAATTAAAGAAGTTAACTAAATTTTCAATAAATATGAATCAATGATCAGCAAAACATTAGTGGATTCCAATGAATCGTAGAGATTCAACTTTAGAAGCAAACATGAACCAAGCTCTAGTGATGTGTTGGACAAATCACACTTAATTGTTTTTTTCTTTATGGAAATACACATTGGAAGCTAGAGTACTCTGTGTTTAGAAATAAGACATGATGGTCACAACCGGAAGTCATTGTTCGAAGATTTACTCAGTCATGGCTAACACAGGGTCAAATAATAACTACGCAGCGCAAATAGAATCAGCAAAATATTTTTGATATCTTTTTCCATGTTCAGTGACTGCATTTCGTTTATGTTCGGTATATTTTTCTACTAAATTAACCTTTTATTCGCTGAAGAGTTTCTGTTAGAGGTAAGTAGAGACTTCCTAATGTACACAATTCGAATTAATTTGATATTAAACAGAGCAAAGCTAGTAGGGGTGGATGAATCTCTTTGTATATTTATTAAACACAAACACAATTTGTGTTTGTGCACCTTCTTTCTTGTCCCTATATTTTCTCATTTTCTAATTTGCTGCTCTTTCTGCTCACTCTTTCCACCATTCTCATCTTAGTCAGGAGTGACCTAGGTATTGTCACCTTACCCGAAATAATGAAGTAACCTATCAACCAGTCCTCAAACCAGACGGTTCTGTAATCTGCTCTCAGGCAGACATCATTTCTACATTAGTTGTTATCTCTGTCTCAGACTGCACTCGCACAACAAATAAATTCATGGAATCTCCTTCTTAAGCCTACAATCTTTACCTTCTTTGCACTCAACCACCAGGTTGTTTGAAAAATTTATCGATCACTTAACTACTATAAAACAACTGTACCTGAAGAATTCCAACAAAATAATTTTCAATACTGACATGACCTATCACCTTACCAAATATTAAAAATATTTAAGCTCCTCTCTCTCCCACTCTATTTCCCCTCTTTCTTCCACTTTCTTTCTTTCCTCCTTTTCTCCCTCCTTCTCTCCACCCCTTTTTCTCCAAGTGTATTTACCCTTTGATATAAACACACAAACACACAAACACACACACACACACACTCACACACTCACACACACAGACACAACGTGTCCTATATAGAAATCTTTCACCCTACAAATTACTGTCTCATAACTTTCAGCATCTCTACAAAAATAGAAAACATCATAAACTATCGGTTGTTTTCCACTATTCTGAATCTCTTTCCCTTCTCTGTAATCAACAGTATGGTGTCTTCAAAAAGATCCACAAGAGATTTCTTCTTCAAAAAGACTCACAAGAGATCTCTTACCAATACTCCCTTGTCCTTTAATAGTATCTTGAAAGAGAAACGTGAAACAAAAGCAATCTACTCAACCTTTTCCTAATAATATGGATCGGAAGTTTTCTGCTATGCTGTTGCAGTGATAGAATATACAGGAAGAAAACGCAATTCTTCAATATGCGAGTACTTTAAGAGTGTTCGCTTCTGAACACTCTTTCGTCATTAGCTGAGGTGGTTTGGGAAAAACATCAAGAATGCAAGCACATTAACGAATATATTATTTATCCAATCAGCTTTGTATGCGATACAAATTGTAAACTAAACAGTCCACTGATTCTGACCGTAGGATATTTTATGTAAAGCCAATGGCTGTAATTTCCTTTTGAAGACCACTCGCATCAATCCTTTTCAAGCAATGTTGCTACCGTATTCATATAGGATCAACATCAAAAACAATCTGCTTATCATACGAGATCTGATCAATAAATATCCGGACTGTTGCCATAGTAACGAAGTTAAAGCACACAGAGTTAATCCACTTGGCAAAGATTGACTTTGAACTCTGTTGTGCATGCACACTAAGTTTTAACGTCCTAGTTCACTTCCGCTTTTAACAGCAGTGCTTTGAAGGAAGGTGTGTAGCGTGTGATCGTCGCATTGACCATGACAGAGAAAGTTGTCATGATGATACCTGCTCAGAGGCCAACGCAAAGATGCAGAAAGTGTATGGAGAGGAGTGTATGAGCCACACACAAGTGTGTGAGTGGTTCACACATTTCCAAGAAGGCCGAAAAAATGACTATAGTGATGAGACCCACAACCAGCAGAACTGAGAAAAACACCGCAGATGTGCGCGCAGCTGTGAGGGGAAATCGTCGAATCACCATCCGTGAGTTATCGGAGGATGTGCAGATATTAGTTCAGTTCAGTCCATTATCACTGGAGATTTGGGTATGAGACGCGTATCTGGAAAGTTTCTGTGAAAACTGCTTTCAAAAAAACACTCGGGTTTCAGTTGCACAAGATTTCCTTGATTGTGTAGAGAAGAATGAAAACTTTTTAAAAATTTTGCGTAGGCCTCTGAGCAGGTATCGCCAAGCTTTTGGCAAAATTTGATGCAGATTTTCTGCTCAACTTTCACTGTCATGGTCAATGCGACGATCATACGCTACACACCTAACTTCCAAGCACTGCTGTAAACAGCGGAAGTGAACTAGAACGTTAAAACTTAGTGCGCATTCGCAGCAGAGTTTCAAGTCAATCGGTGCCCAGCAGCTTAACTCTGCGTGCTTTAGCTTCGTTAGTATGGCAACAGTCCGGATACTTATTGATCAGACCACATATACTCTTTACTCTTTTACTCTTTTACCTGTTTCAGTCATTTGACTGCGGCCATGCTGGAGCACCGCCTTTAGTCGAGCAAATCGACACCAGGGATTATTCTTTGTAAGCCTAGTACTTATTCTATCGGTCTCTTTTGCCGAACCGCTTAGTTACGGGGACGCAAACATACCACCATCGGTTGTCAAGCGATGTTGGGGGGACAAACACAGACACACAGACATATACACACACATACACACACACACACACACACACACACACACACACACACACACACACACACACACACATATATATATATATATATATATATATATATATACGACGGGCTTCTTTCAGCTTCCGTCTACCAAATCCACTCAGAAGGCTTTGATCGGCCCGAGGCTATAGTGGAAGACATTTGCCCAAGGTGCCGCGATGTGAGAATGAACCCGGAACCATGTGGTTGGTAAGCAAGCTACTTACCACACAGCCACTCCTGCGCCTATGTATATATTTGATGTAAATATTGGTACTAGAGCTGTTTGTCTGAACTAAGAAAATGAAGTTCAAAATATTATACCAAATGATTGAGTATAAATTACTTCTTTAATCGAAATGACAACATTTGTAGTGAAAATATAATCAATGCGCCAAACTTTTAATGCTATTTCGGATGGCTGAAGAACAGAAGTTCACTTAAGCTGAACTCGGAACTCAGTGACCTGTACCCAAATACCCTAAGATAGTTGGATAGTAAGATGTAGCGCTCTACTGTGCCTGCAAACTTCGTTGGTCTTAAATTATCCGGTAATTTTATAGCATTTGGTGCTCCTAAAACTACTTCAATTCCAGAATTGTTTCTGTTCTAAAGTGTGTCTGATAAAATAACTACATCACGATTCTTCAGTTATGTAAATTATATGATCGAGTGTAAATATTCAACTTTTACAATGAGCAGGATCCTCTCCATAGATTTGTAACAAATCTATGAAACACTGCAAGCCGTTTCCACTCAGCGTATTCCCACAAAGCTTCTAACATAATAGGTATAAGTCCAATCCTGTGAACGCGCTCTGTTGAGGCGGATAAATCTATTTCTACGCTTAAACTTTATCTTATCAGTCTTGTCAATATTGTATTGATATCAAGAGGATAGACAACTAGATCAATCTTTGCTGTATTTCAGCCACACAATTCTATGAAACTATCAGTCTTGATATTCTAATTTCGGCAGCACCTAAACGAATATTTATTTATAAAGAATATAGTTCGTGTATACATCATAACGTGACTCCGTCACAGTATTTCGATCAAGAAGACTGGCTTTCCATTGCGTTCTTCGGGTAGACATGAAGGTGAAGAAAAATGAACTACGATTTGAAGAGAAGATGGATGCCCAAATTAAGTCTTGAATTAGTTTAACTTGGTTCCACTCACCCGCTTTTGTAAACCTTCTTCCTCGTCTATAATGAAGAACTAAACAAAACTTAAAGCAATGTTTCACGTTTAAGAATTTTGTAACAATTGTTTTTATGGTTGTTCTAACTGTACTTTTCTACGCTGAATCTCAATTTGGAATTACATCTTTTCTCAATAAGGCTTGATTTTCTTGTGGCGCTGCGTTCATTTTTGTCCCTATTTAGCACATTAACATGACATATATATATATATATATATATATATATATATATATATATATATATATATATATATATATATATATATATATATATAACCACCTCTGTCCAGCCAGCCGCTATGATTGACCGCCAGCTGCTATGATTGACCGCAAACCGCTAAAGCTTTTTCTATTCTCTCTTTGTTTATTTTCTCATATTGCTTCCTGTTGAAGAACGTAGGCTCGAAACGTAAAAGACTTTCTCACCTTCTCGAGCGTTAAACTAATACACCGCTCTGTTGTTGATACACCTGTCTTCGTCTTTTGTTTTTCTGTAAATTCCAACTATATATATATATATATAATTAAATATCCTAATGGCTACCAATCTATCTATCTATCTATCTATCTATCTATCATCATGGACGGACGGTAGACACATCGGCTCCCATGTAAGTTGCATTTTTCACCTCTTAAAAGACCTATTTTGTTTTAAAATTTTGTATAAGTTGTGTATAACACAAAATACTTCGTGAACATATATTTTTCAAATCGGAAATAGCTCTATTTAGAGCCTTATTTCCAAAAATTCAAACATATCTTCCTCGTTCCTAGCCATATTCTTTAAAACGAATATGGCTAAGGTTTTCAACGAGGCCGACTTCCCGCTCCTAATGCCAGAGGCGAAAACACTTAATGCCGTTCCGCATGAACGCAGACAAGTGATGAAGAAGAGCAATGATTCTGAGTCAACTGCTGCTGCCTCAACCACCACCACTACCACCATCACGTGTACAAACTCTGCTGCTACAGCAGTCTTGCCTGCCACCGTCACCAGTGACAACAACAACAACAACGACAAAGACAACAACAACAACAGCAACAACAACGACAACGACACAAATGTCCTTGCTAACACGACCACTGTCCTCACCACTGCTACTACCAGTGACAATAACAACAGCAACAACAACAGGACACCGACCTTCAACACCAACACCACCACTACTTCGACAAACTCTGCCGCCACTACCACCACCTTTGAACCTGGCAGTACCAACACCACTGTCAATACCACCATCAACAACTACAAGACGAACAAGATAAACAACACCACAAACGCCACAAACAACATATCTGCCAGCATCACAAAAACAAATTTTGCCGATGCAACGAAAGAAAAAAGAACAATATTAACATTCACCCAAAAACAAATCAATGACACAAAATCCCTTCTCACGAAAGAAGGTGACACTGTACAAATACACATACCAAAAGCAATTATTGAAAATACAAACAAGAAGCACATATCATACAGACTTATCAACAAGAAAACGAAGCGACCGGAGAATTTCTCCACCCAAAAAATTGAGATTTGTCTCAAACCGATATGGCCCTTTCAAAGTCATGTTACTTGGGGACGAAAATTTGCCACGGTCCTAGTACGCTTTAAGAGCGAACAGTTAGCGAAGGAATTTTCAACACTCTCTCTCCACACAGATGACTTGGTGATGATACCGAGTTATCTTGGACAGAGAGTGACGAAGGTGACAGTAAAGAATGTCCCTTCACAAGTGGAAACCCAGTGGATAGTAGGTTCTATATGCCTCGAAATGGAGGAGGCAAATATATTAGAAATTGCTACTGCAGAGGAGAAAAACTGGGAAGGGGGAAAAAAAGTCGAAGTCCTCCTCCACATCACTGAAGAGGAGTGCCAAAAGATCCCCACACACATCCAACTGGCAAAGGACCACAAGTTATATGTAGTGGTGGAAGGAAGGCGGCCACGTTGTTATGTATGCGGCAGCGAGGCACACCTCAAGGACAGTTGCCCAACCGCCGCCAACCAAAAAAAGCAACAAGGGCAACCACCAAAACCCGGAAAAAAAACCCTACTACCAACACCACCATCAACAATCAAAAAAGAGAAACACAAGCAACACTGGCAACTGAGAAGACAACAGCATCTGCAAAAACAACAAGTGAGGAAGCAGGGGAAAAGAAAGAAAATTCCAAGACTGTTTCCCCCTCCCCCACATCACACACACCTCACACAAATAACAAGCCATCAGCACCAACAAAAACAGCAACACAACCACTCACACAAGCACACACAGACGCTCACAATTTGCCCCTACCCCCTTCCGATTCCTCAGAACCTTCGTCGGAAGATGAAAGTAATGAGGAATGGCAAATAGCCCAGAAAGGAAGGAGGAAGAGGAGCAAGAAAAGAAAAGCAAACACAAACAAAGCAGGGAGATACACAACTCCCGAAAACACTCCAGACACCAACACAAGCACACACAACTACAACACAAGCAACAAAACCCCAAAAGCAAGTACACACACAATGCTCACTGCCATCAACACAAAAAACTCAGAGTTGATGGAATACATCAACACAAAAACAAACATAACAAACGAAGACATAAAAACCAGCAACCACCCATACACAACACCGCCAGAACACATCAAAATACTACACATAACACCAACCCTGCATCACACACTAAAATCTATTTTTCCAAAGGCAGTTGGCAAATGCCAAAAATACCTGGCGAAAAAACTATATAGTGATCTCCTCGAAGAAAACCCGAAGGAGGAGACACAAAAACTCTCAAACGGTAAGTGACTCTCTTTATAAAACTTTAACACTCAAATCAAAATGATGCTCAAGATTGGTTGTGTAAATGCGCGTGGCTTGGGGTCCCCTTGGAAACAAGGGTACCTCCTAAATGACATAAAGTCACATAAACTAGAAATCATAGCCATAAGCGAGACCAGACTCCATGATCCGCGGGCCCTATCGTCCATGTTTGGCAGACAGTTTAACATTTATTTTTCTCCCTGTCTGCCGAGAATGGGCGGTAGTGGCACGGCGGTACTCTTTCGCAAGAGTCTGGATCTCGAAGTAAAGACAGTATTCATAGACCCGGAGGGTAGATTGGTTGTTCTGGATGTCGATGGCAGCGATGGGTGTGCTTTTCGACTCATATCAGTATACGCACCACCTTTAACAGGTAGGCCGGATTTCTTTCGACGTCTAGAAGTATTCCTAGGAACGTCTCGTCCTTTACTTTTAGTGGGGGATTGGAATGCTACCTTGGACACGCATCTAGACTATGTGGGCAGAGATAGGAATAGACGGGGATGCAAATGCCTCAAAGACCTGCTCAGACGCTTTCAACTGTCTGACAGGTACCGACTCGATTACCCGAATGCGCCAATGTGGACATGGACAAACCGCATCGGGTCGTCGAGATCGTATCTAGATAGAATACTGTGTAGGAGAGTAGATAGAGATAGCATAGGGTGTCCACAATTTCACATAGTCAGCTACACGGATCACAAACTTGTGACGTGTACGCTAGACTTAGATAAGACACATAGGCAGGGCTCCGGTTACTGGAAACTAAACGCGTCTTTCCCGTCGAGACCAGTTTTCAGAGACCGGATTAGCACGTTAGTAAAGAGGGCTTTGACAGGAGCCATCATCAATAACAAATGGTGGTTTGCCCTCAAGAGAGCAATAAAAGCGGAAGCGGTTAGGTATAGCAAAGCACTAGCCATAGACAGAAACAGAGTAGAGGGTGAACTAGTTAAGAAGCTAGAAGAGGCAATTAGAAGTGGCATCGCATCCGACGTTTTGGCGGCGAGGTTGGCCCTTGACCAACACTTCAACGCCAAATACGAAGGGTGCGTTGTCAGGGCTAGAATGCGTGCTCTAAGAAACGAAGGTGTTGGAGCCGCACGAGAGGCCCGGGTGGCGGAGGCGCAACAGGGCAACAAAGCCACCATTCGGTCTCTGGTGGACGAACAGGGGCGCGAACTGCTCGAGCCAAGCAAAATGTGTGAGGCCTTTCAGCGGCACTTTGCTCGACTGTTTGGGACGAATGGCGAGCGAGAACGCAGGGTGGACTTCAGTGCCTACCTGCACAGCCTGCCACGACTCTCGGCAAGAGAGGCGGAGTGCTGCGAAGGTGCCATCACGGCGGCGGAAGTGAGGGACGCGATGGCGGGATGCTCGAGGGACAAATCTCCGGGTTTGGATGGTCTGCCCTACGAGCTTTACAACTGTAAGCCAGACTTGTTTGGAGACGTCTTGGTGGCGGTGTACTGCAACTGGCAGCAAAACGGGAGCATTCCCGGTTTTGTGAGTCGAGGAGCCGTAACGCTGCTGAAGAAAGATCCAAACAAGGGGGACGTCATAGATAACTTTAGGCCCATCACTCTGCTCAATGCAGACTTGAAAATTTTGGCCAAGGTGTTAGCCAAGCGGTTGGCGCTTGTCATCGAGAAACTGATCGGCAAGGCGCAAACGTGCGCGGTGCCGGGCAGGAGCATCCATGACAACCTCCATCTGATGCGCTACATCATAGAGAGGGTAGTTAAGGAACCTGGCATGGGTGGGGCCCTGATCAATTTAGATCAATCGAAAGCTTTCGATAGGGTAGACCATCAATACTTGGAGGCTGTCCTCATAGCAGCCGGCTTCGGTCCCATTTTCCGCGGCTGGATGGCTGCCTTGTACAGAGGCATCCGTTCGGTAGTTCGCGTCAATGGGCATCTATCAAGACCCTTCGACATTGCACGTTCGGTCCGTCAGGGATGCCCCCTCTCGTCGCTTCTGTACGTGTTGACTCTCGAGCCACTACTGCGGAAGCTGGCGACGCTGAGGGGCATCCCGCGAGAGTTGGGATGCGGGACGAGCGTGTCGGCATACGCGGACGACGTCACCGTCATAGTGTCTAGCCAAAAGCACATCGAGCTTGTCGGCGAGACACTGAGAGACTACGAAGCGGTAACGGGAGCGAAAATCAACCGGGATAAGTCAGTGGGCTTGCGGCTCGGCACCTGGAGAAGCAACCCCATGCCGTCAAGTAGCGCCTCCGTCGTGGGACGTTGGACTGACGGTCCGGTTGAGATGCTCGGGGTCTGGTTTGGTCCAGACCTCCAAACGGAGAAGAACTGGGACGAGATAACGAGAAGGGTGGCCACTCTAGCCCGGCAATGGGCCGAGAGGAAGCTTTCCCTGAAAGGTCGGGCGGAGGTGGCGAACACGTACATCGCGTCCGTCATCTACTACCGCCTGACCGTCGTTCCTTGTCCCGACCCTACCATCACCAAACTGGAGCGCATCCTCTTCCGCTTCTTGTGGAAAGGAAGCGTTCCGATGGTTAGGCGATCCGTTTGCTGCCAACACCCGTTAAAAGGAGGACTGGGCATGCCGTGGTTGATGATGCGCAGACACGCGCTGAGACTGCGACATCTCCGGCTCTACGTAGACAGCGGTGAACAGGTGTGGTCACCGTTTGTGCGGCGCGCTTTCCCGCAGCTCGTCTCCATGACCGAACTGCAGTCATGGATCAAGAAGAGGCCGAGGAAGGGCGAATGGCACCGCGAGTGTCGCGCTGCTCTTCGGCAACTCCAACAACCCGGGTCAACCTTGAGCGACTGCATCACAACTAACGCATTCTATAGTGGATTAGTGGAGGGAAGGTACGACGACGATCTCGGGGCGAACCTGGGCGTCGACGAGGAATACCTGACCCGCCTGTTTAAGACGACCTTCGGGCCGGGACCTATGGACAACTTCCAGAGATCCCTGGCCTGGCAGTGCTATCGAGAAGCACTACCCGTTCGGGATAAGCTCTACAGGCATGGCTCGAGAAACACGGGGCCGACCTGTCCGAGATGCCGGCAGAGCGACGAAACCGTTCTGCACGCACTCGTACAGTGTCCCACCATTTCCGAGCTGTGGGCTTACGTCGAACAACTGCTATCGCGTGTGGGACGAGTCGGTCTATCAGCCGAGTCTATCGTGAATATTGTCGCGCCTCCTTCCTTTAAACGGGAAGGAAGAGCTATTTTCATCGTACTTGTGGCTATGGCGAAAGAATGTGTATGGTGGACGCGTCTGAAAGGTCTAGAGACAAAGACTTTCCTCTCTGGGCAATCTCTCATCAACTTCTTCAAGTATCACCTGAAGAGGAAGGTGAGAGTAGAAAGGGAAGTCTTGTCTAGTGAATGCTTCAAAAAAAGATGGGTGAATGTAGCAAGGATGGCACGTGTGAACGACGGAGCCATCTTGAGCATAACCCTATGAACAAGAAAAAAAAATAAAACAAAAAGGCAAAAGAGAGTCACTTACTGTTATAGTTTCTTCAATGAGAATATTGACCAAGGTTACCGTGGTCTTTTCCGTGGGCTTTTCCTTCCACGGCTAAACCTAAACTGTCCTCCCCTCTTTTTACACGAGAACATTACTGTGTGATACACGATCCCTATTGATCGGCCTTTCCTTTTCTTTTTTTTTCGATCCCTTTTGATCGAACTGCCCCTTTTTCCCTTCCTACGATCCCTTTTGATCGACACCACCAATTTTTTTTTTTTTTTCCTTCCTTCCCCCTCCCAAAAAGAAAAGCTCTACATTGTATTTGTCCCATCTTCGTTGAGCCCTGTGTGGCTAATAAAAGAAATGTATCTATCTATCTATCTATCTATCTATCTATCTATCTATCTATCTATCTATCGACCTTAGTGTTTCACTGGTACTTAATTTATCGACGCCGAAAGGATGAAAGGCAAAGTCGACCTCGGTGGAACTTGAACTCAGAACGTTGCGACGGGCGAAATACCGCTAAGCATATTGCCCGGTGTGCTAACAATTCTTTTCTACTCTAGGCACAAGGCCCGAAATTTTGGGGGAGTGGGGCCAGTCGATTAGATCCACCTCAGAACGCAACTTGTACTTAATTTTTCGACCCCGAAAGGATGAAAGGCAAGTTCGACTTCGGCGGAATTTGAACTCGGTACGTAAAGACAGATTAAATACCGCAAAGCATTTCGCCTGGCGTGCTACCGATTCTTATTTCTTTATTGCCCACAAGGGACTAAACATAGAGGGGACAAACAAGAACAGACAAAGGGATTAAGTCGATTACATCGACCCCAGTGCGTAACTGGTACTTAGTTTATCGACCCCAAAAGTCGCCGACTTAATAATAATCCTTTCTACTATAGGCACAAGGCCTGAAATTTGGGGGAAGGGATTGTCGATTACATCGACTCCAGTACACACCTGGTACTTATTTTATCGACCCGAAAAGATGAAAGGTAAAGTCGGCCTCAGCGAAATTTGAACTGAGAATGTAGCGACGGGCGAAATAGCGCTTAGCATTTCGTCCACCGCGCTAACGATTCTGCCAGCTCGCACCCTTAACAACAACAACAACAACAACAACAACAACAACAACAACAACAACAATAATAATAATAATAATAATAATAATAATAATAATAATAATAATAATAATAATAATAATAATAATAATAATAATAATAATAATAATAATATAAGAACCAGGTGTTATCATTGTTGTGACGCAAAGAAAGTAAAAAGCTTTATTTTTGTTCTCCAATGTATTTGACTGAATGTGAAGTTGACAAATATATTATCATAATTCTCTTGTAGGGCCATAACGTATTGGCCAAGACTTACTAAAGAAATATAAAAAAAACAAGACAAAACAAAACCCCTCTTAGAAACACCTGAAGAGCATTTCCGTAATAAAGCTGCCTGTCTCTTATAAATGAGACGTATTCATCTGGTCAATACAGTTATTAAATATGGTTGCTAGTTAATAAAAAGCTCTTTGCCGTTATATGGATCATGCCCTATAGAAATATTTCACAGTTCGGCACGATTCAATAATCTTTCTGTGAATATGATAATCAGTGAGCGGTTACTGCAGAAGTGTTCTCGGTAAATTCCATTAGATTTTGCTTACACCAATTCTCTTCTTTTTATTTATTTAACCCCAAATCACGACACGAGCAGGTTAATCCATTTCTGAGGGTGTCCAATGAGATTAATCAACGGTAGTAGTAGTAGTAGTAGTAGTAGTAGTAGTAGTAGTAGTAGTAGTAGTAGTAGTAGTAGTAGTAGTAGTAGTAGTAGTGGTGGTGGTGGTGGTGGTGGTGGTGGTTTTGGTGGTGGTGGTAGTATTGGTGGTGTGGTGGTGGCGGTGGTATTAACAGTAATAGTGGTGGTTTGTGCTAGTAGTAGTAGTAGTAGTTGTTGTTGTTGTTGTTTTCCCCGTGTCACATTGCAACTAAATGTTGAAGAAATAAACTATCGCTTGCCAATTTGCAATTCACGGTAACAAGATACGCAATTTTCCCATCATGTAATAGCGATCTGATTTACCTCTTCCATGAAATAACGTTTGCCAATGTACAATAAAACGCGAGTTTTGCTGTTGTTTATGTTATTATATTATTTATACTAATTTTTATACTGTTTTTATTATTTCTACCATCACATTATTCTGTTGTTTTCTATTGAACTTTTCTGCAATGGCTTCATGTAAAATAATTCTGTGACGCCGGTGACAGAAATTTGGAAGACTGAAACTATTCCGAAGCTAGCCGATTTGTGTGCGTGTGTGTGTGTGGAATAGACATATCTTTGGCATTTAGTTCCATTCGAGTTATATCCCTTTATGCTAAAGTTGACTTATCGTTTGTTCCTTACGAAATCACGAAATCGATAAAATAATTACTAGACACTGGGGGCATTAAAATTGACTAAAATCTCTGAATCCAGTGCTCCAGCATGAAACCAGTAAAAAACTAGATACATATAAACGCACTCACCGTAATAGCGTTCAAGCCAAGCGGTTGATGCTCCCCATCCTCTCTTACCATTTTGTTGTATCTGCGGGAAGATTATTAAGTTTACTGCGTTTTAAGTGAAAACCCTTGATTGGTACAGATTTTATAGTAAGCAGCAGACGACATGTAGCGCTGTAAAATTAATGAGCTTGCGATGTTGAGCTCAGTCAATTCGGTCGGTAGGTCTGGAGACAGTAATGAGAACCAATCTAGTTTATTCTCCCCTTGATTCAATTAAAGAAAAACAGAACTCTTGCCCAAAGATCCGATAGGATATACACACAATTTGCGGGGAGCTAAACTCAAAACTTATATTTTCATTGCAAAGTTTTAGCCATGACTTGAACGGGAAATAAGCATCTTAAAATCCTGAATGTCAGGATTTAGTGTTAACGGAAATATATATAGAAACATGGTGGCAAAAATGACCAGAAAGGAAATAATTGATCGAAATATAACTTAGTTACAGACATAAAAACCGAAATTAATACCGCTAAAGTATTCTATACAACTCTAATGATCGTTTATCTAGAAAACATAACATATAATCATATCCAAAATACCATGGTTTGTTACGCTGTCTAAGCGAATATTTGGAAAGATATGTATTCTTTTCTACTCTAGGCACAAGGCCCGAAAGTTTGGTGGGGAGTGGGGGGTGCAGCCGATTAGATCGACCCCAGTACGCAACTGGTACTTAATTTATCGACCTCGAAAGGATGAAAGGCAAAGTCGACCTCGGCGGAATTTGAACTCAGAACGTAAAGACAGGCAAAATACCGCTAAGCATTTCGCCCGCCGTGCTAACGTTTCTGCCTGCTCACCGCCTTTGGAAAGATGTGTACTGAAATACTAATGATGATTTCTCGCGTAAATTTCGGCCTTGGTTAGTTTCTTTTTAATGGTGTAATCGACTTGTATAGAGCAATGATGCACAAACTTTTGCAGATAATCCACAAAATTCACACATCAAAAAAACAACAACTTTTCTCTCTCTTTCTCTCTCCCTTCTCTCTCTTTCTTTCACTCTCTCTGCTTAGCACATTATGTGCTGGCCAATCAGAAGCGTATGTTTCGTCCACCATCTATCATATTAATTATTGTCGTACGTTTTTTTTTTAATCTTAATTATAAACTGATAAAAACAAATGTAGTAGTGCTTTTGAAAATTTTGAAATTCATACTTTCAACCAGTTTGGTTTCGGCTGACCAGATTAAATTACATACACAGATACATGTGCATATATATATAAGCTGAAGTGAAAACAGCATGTTCCTTGCCTTCTTGGAGGTTTTAGGTAAAATTATACTAATGTGTCCATCTATTTTAATTTAATTTAATTCTATGTATTTATGCAGCTGAGGATTGCTCTGCATTTAAATTGATGTAATGGTTGCAGTGTTCAATTAAATGGAGTCGCTTGAAATGATCGTACTGCATTACCTCTGGATATCCTGTTGCTTATTTTGATACACACACACACACATATATATTTGATTAGTTGCTCATAAATCAGAAAAAAGCGCACACTAAAAGTGAAACTGTGTTCTACTTTTATAATACTGACCAATATATTCCTGGTTAAGTCATGTAAAAAAAAAAAACGATTCTTCGTAAATGAAGTCTCATGGGATATTTTTTCTGTAGCGAGTCACCGACACTCCCAGGTTACTCTCACCATATTCTCACCAATGATTGACCCATTCGAAACCTCTAACCAACGACACTGTAGTTCACTAATTGCTATGAAATATAAACATCAACAGCAGCATCAATATCTAACTATTAGTGAATGGTTTGGAATTAGTGTGGCGGTAGACCTCCTTAAACCAGACCCAGTATATTCTCATTCATGTTTCATCATGTTATTTTCTTCCTGATTGTAAGTTTATAATTGAAGTTTATAATTGAATGACCACAATTATGTTGACATGAGAATTTTCTCAGGCAAAATAGGACTAAAAGGGGGAGAGACTGTGAGATAGACAGAGAGAGCGATTGAGAATAAGAGAGACAGAGGGACAGAAAGACAAACAGGCTAAAAAGAGTAAGGAACCAATAAATAAGTAGACAGACAGATAAAAAAAGCAATTTGGGAGGCAGATAAAACAGAGATAAATACAGATAGGCGGGAAGATAAGAGAGAGAGAGAGAGACAGGGAGACAGAGAGATAACTGTTTCATATTGCATTGATACGGTGACAAAAAACTTTACAGTCTTTTTTTGAGAACAATTCTAGGTATGAATTTAATTAAAGAAAATCGATACTTAGATATCACAGAGCCCACCTCCGCAAGACCCAACAAACCAAGAATTTATGAAGTTAATTCACATAACTCACTATATAGTTTAAACGTGTCTCACAATATAGCTAGGTGTTACCTAACTCTGATAAAAAAGCATTTCCCCACCATCCAAAGATTTTGCAAACACAGTTAAGGTTAGTCGGAGTTGTCTAGACAACAAGGGACCTATATTTAAAGTCATAACAAACTCACAAAAAAAAAGGAGAAAGAAACCCTTCATGAATGTAACTAGAAACATAGCTAAATACCCGCTCAGGAAAAGTCTTCCTTGATTATAGTGGCGATGCGCAAGTGGACGGCAGTATGAGGAAAACATAAATGAAAGTACAATTATGGCACATCTAATACAACATGTACGCACGTACAAAGGGGCAAATAGCAGGGCAGGTTGACCAACGAGAAAGTCTTATTGCGAGTAAAAATCGCATAGGCTGACTACCAATCGTAATCGAAACGTGAAAACTACACATGCACACCGACTAGAAGAAACGAACGGTCGAAAAGTGGCTGCATGCCCAAAACAACAACATCGACTGTAGAAAATACCATCGCCATGTATGCGTGTCCTACGAATGTAAAAACATGAAGATCCTGAAACGGCTTCCGCGCACATATGTGCGCTCACTCCTGGATGACAGCATTGAGAGGGTCCTAAAGTGTAAAGATAGAGATCTCAAGATCTCAAATGAGTGCGCGCGTGTATAGTGTGTAGTGTGTGTGTGTGTGTGTGTGTGTGTGTGTAAGTATGTACGAGGGTACCCAAAAGTAACCGGAAACGTTCTCTGTGGGACAAGCCCGTTATAGTTCAGGCTTCCGCCGCAAGAAGCCACTTGATGCAACCCTCAGGCATCGGTTTGCTGACCGGCGGCATCCTATAGAGTCGTTCTGCCACGTAGTGTGTCTTTCTTTTGCAGTACTTCTCCCCTGTTCGTCGATTTTTACGATGGCTGAAACGAAGGAACAGCGTGCTTCCGTGAAATTGTGCTTCTGCTGGGGAAAACGGTGAACAAACCAGTTGTCATGCTTCAAACAGCTTACAAGGACGCTTCCATGAATGGTCAGCTAACAAGGACGCTTTAGAAATGGTCAGTTGCTGCTTGAGGACCAGCCTCGTTCAAGGCAACCGTCGACCTCCCGAACGAATGAAAGTATCATGAAAATTCGTGAACTGACCTTGGAGGACCATCACCGAATAGTTGACAAACTTGTTGATATGACTGGTGTGTCCTGGAGCTCCTTCCAACGAATTTTGTGCGAGGAATTGCGAATGAAAAGAGTTGCAGCAAAATTTGTGCCTCGCTTACTCACGGAAGATCAAAAGCAGTTACAACTGAATGCGTGTCGTGAACTGAAAGAACAGCTGGAAGTTGATCCAGGTTATTTTCTCGAAGGCCATCACTGGTGATGAAAGTTGGTGCCATGGAATTTGCAGATGTGGAAGAGGTGAAGAAAAAAACGACGGGGGTGTTAAAAGGCATCACTTTGTAAGAGTTCCAGCACAGCTTCCAACAGAGGAAAAAGCGTCTCGACCGATGCATTGCTTCAAATGAAGAATACTTTGAAGGCGATATAAGTTACCGGGACGTAAACAAAGCAACACCTGTTGTCAAGCGGTGATGGGGACAAGCATGCGCACGCACACGCATACACACACACACACACACACACACACACACACACACACACACACACACACACACACACACACACACACACACACATGGTGCAGAGTCCTGTTGCCAGACATAAGATCTTTCAGCAGCCACCCTCTTGACCCAGGGCAGCACTACCTCTTCCAGACACTTGATGTAGGCCTCTTTGTTGAGTCTAAGGCCGTGTGGGAGCCTATGTGGGAGTCTGAGGCATAACGTTGCCATCATTCGTGATCACTCCAAACACCATGATGCTGATTTTTATCACTCTCGGTACATGTCCTCAGATTGACACCCAAACACTCTGAAATGTTCACATTGGAGCTTCCAGTGCGAATGCCAAACAGTACAGCATGTCGTTTCCAAATTTCTGGCAGAGTGAAATGCGTCATGGTGCTGTTTTTCTCACAGACGGTGCCCATAAGACACAAGTCCACTCAAAGAATTTCACGTTTTCCGCAATATTTCTAGTCCCAAATGGCTTCTTTTTATATCTAGCTCTATCTGTTTCTCCATTTCTAAGTGAAGGGCAAAAATAAAGCAGCCTTACAAAACACAACTGATCTTTACGCACAGAATAACAGCAAACAAATAACGACAGCGGAGCGCACAACAACCACCAGCGATCTGACTCTCGCCTGTACTCTCAATAAGAGATGCCAGTTAGTCTTTTACACCTACCAGGCTCGTTCGTATTAGCCCGAGTCGCTGGATAATTTTTCGTTCCTTAAAGAATATTGTAGAACGGAAACTTTTCAGAGCTAGGAATTGAAACCTTAATCTCTATAGAAATTTAGTGTTTCAAGAAAACATTGAATTTGTATTACTTTTAATTTTTACGATTATAGATAACAACTCGGTGCTGTAACTTCTGAGCCTGAGTCAGGCGCGTCTGAACGATGTCGAGAGAACGTCTGCTAGGAATGATATTTTTTGACACAGAGCACCTCTAAGACAACCGCCAGACGCTGAACGAAAATAAATGGACTGCGACCAGGCTCGATAAAAGGAGCCCGAGTTATTGGTTACCATTACATACTTAAAGTCAGTGTTGGCAGAAATTAAATCAGCTTGCAAATACACGTTCACTTTACTAGATTTATACTCGGGCTAAGCCCGAACAGCCCGAGTGCCGGAGTCACCACTGATATATATTTATATATATATGTACGTATGTATGTATGTATGTATGTATGTATGTATGTATAGAGAAAGAGAGAGAGAGAGAGAGAGAGAGAGAGAAGTAGAAAGATAGATAGATAGATAGATAGATAGATAGATAGACAGACAGACAGACAGACAGACAGACAGACGGACGGACGGATGGACGGACGGATAGACGGACGGACAGGTAGACAGACAGGCAGACAGACATACAGATAGATAGATAGATAGATACATTTCTTTTATTAGCCACACAGGGCTCAACGAAGATGGGACAAATACAATGTAGAGCTTTTCTTTTTGGGAGGGGGAAGGAAGGAAAAAAAAAAAAATTGGTGGTGTCGATCAAAAGGGATCGTAGGAAGGGAAAAAGGGGCAGTTCGATCAAAAGGGATCGAAAAAAAAAGAAAAGGAAAGGCCGATCAATAGGGATCGTGTATCACACAGTAATGTTCTCGTGTAAAAAGAGGGGAGAGATAGATAGATAGATAGATAGATAGATAGATAGATAGATACATTTCTTTTATTAGCCACACAGGGCTCAACGAAGATGGGACAAATACAATGTAGAGCTTTTCTTTTTGGGAGGGGGAAGGAAGGAAAAAAAAAAAAAAAAAAAAAAAAATTGGTGGTGTCGATCAAAAGGGATCGTAGGAAGGGAAAAAGGGGCAGTTCGATCAAAAGGGATCGAAAAAAAAAGAAAAGGAAAGGCCGATCAATAGGGATCGTGTATCACACAGTAATGTTCTCGTGTAAAAAGAGGGGAGGACAGTTTAGGTTTAGCCGTGGAAGGAAAAGCCCACGGAAAAGACCACGGTAACCTTGGTCAATATTCTCATTGAAGAAACTATAACAGTAAGTGACTCTCTTTTGCCTTTTTGTTTTATTTTTTTTTCTTGTTCATAGGGTTATGCTCAAGATGGCTCCGTCGTTCACTCGTGCCATCCTTGCTACATTCACCCATCTTTTTTTGAAGCATTCACTAGACAAGACTTCCCTTTCTACTCTCAACTTCCTCTTCAGGTGATACTTGAAGAAGTTGATGAGAGATTGCCCAGAGAGGAAAGTCTTTGTCTCTAGACCTTTCAGACGCGTCCACCATACACATTCTTTCGCCATAGCCACAAGTACGATGAAAATAGCTCTTCCTTCCCGTTTAAAGGAAGGAGGCGCGACAATATTCACGATAGACTCGGCTGATAGACCGACTCGTCCCACACGCGATAGCAGTTGTTCGACGTAAGCCCACAGCTCGGAAATGGTGGGACACTGTACGAGTGCGTGCAGAACGGTTTCGTCGCTCTGCCGGCATCTCGGACAGGTCGGCCCCGTGTTTCTCGAGCCATGCCTGTAGAGCTTATCCCGAACGGGTAGTGCTTCTCGATAGCACTGCCAGGCCAGGGATCTCTGGAAGTTGTCCATAGGTCCCGGCCCGAAGGTCGTCTTAAACAGGCGGGTCAGGTATTCCTCGTCGACGCCCAGGTTCGCCCCGAG